>NC_088240.1:785016-940016 GCF_036934945.1 Oncorhynchus masou masou
TGAAAAAATTGGCCAAAGGGCAGCCTGCCTTCTGAGAGTTCGTAGGCGATCGAATAAACCCCCACTTCCTACCATTCTGCTAACAAGCAAAATACATGACCTACGCGGAAGATTAAACTACCAACGGGACATTCAAAACTGTAACATCTTCTGCTTCACGGAGTCGTGGCTGAACGACGACACTATCAACATACAGCTGGCTGGTTATACGCTGTACCTGCAGGATAGAACAGCGACATCTGGTAAGACAAGGGGCGGCGGACTATGTAGTTTGTAAATAACAGCTGGTGCACGATATCTAAGGAAGTCTCAAGCTATTGCTCACCTGAGGTAGAGTATCTCATGATAAACTGTAGACCACACTACCTACCAAGAGAGTTTTCATCTATATTCTGTAGACCATAATACCTACTTAGAAAGTTTTCAACTGAATTTTTCATAGCTGTTTACATACCACCACAGTCAGAGGCACTAAGACAGCATTGAATGAGCTGTATTCCGCCATAAGCAAACAAGAAACCACTCACCCAGAGGCAACGCTCCTAGTAGCTGGGGACTTTAATGCAGGGAAACGTTTATCCGGTGACCAAATTTCTATCAGCATGTTAAGTGTGCAACCAGAGGGAAAATAACTCTGGAACACCTTTACCCCAAACACAGAGACACATACAAAGCTCTCCCTCGCCCTCCATTTGGCCTGGCAGTGTGGTGCCAGGACAACAACCTCTCCCTCAACGTGATCAAGACAGACAAAGGAGATGATTGTGGACTGCAGGAAAAGGCGGACCGAGAACGCCCCCAGTCTCATCGACGGGGCTGTAGTGGAGCGGGTTGAGAGCTTCAAGTTCCTTGGTGTCAACTTCACCAACAAACTAACATGGTCCAAGCACACCAAGACAGGCATGAAGCCAGCACGACAAAACATATTTCCCCTCAGTAGACGGAAAAGATTTGGTCCTCAGATCCTCAAAAGGTTTTACAGCTGCACCATCGAGAGCATCCTGACTGCTAGCATCACTGGTATGGCAACTGCTCGGCCTCCGACAGCAAGGCAGAGGGTAGTGCGACCGGGGCCAAGCTTCCTGCCATCTCTATACCAGGTGTCAGAGGAAGGCCCTAAAAATTGTTACAGACTCCAGTCACCCTAGTCATAGACTGTTCTCTCTGCTACCGCACAGCAAGCAGTACCGGAGCACCATGTCTATGACCAAAAATCTCCTAATCCACAAGACTCCTGAACAATTAATCAAATGGCCACCGGACTATTTATGTTGACCCCCCCCCCCCACACACTTTGTTTTTACACTGCTGCTACTCGTTGTTTATTATCTATGCATAGTCACTTGACCCCGACCTACATGTACAAACTACCTCGACTAACCTGTATCCCCGCGAATTGACTCTGTACCGATACCCCATGTATATAGCCTCCACATTGACTCTGTACCGTAACACCCTGTATATAGCCTCCATATAGACTCTGTACCGGTACCCCCTGTATATAGTCTCCACATTGACTCTGTACCGGTACCCCCTGTATATAGCCTCCACATTGTCTCTGTACCGGTACCCCTGTATATAGTCTCCACATTGACTCTGTACCGTAACACCCTGTATATAGCCTCCACATTGACTCTGTACCGGTACCCCTGTATATAGTCTCCACATTGACTCTGTACCGGTGCCCCCTGTATATAGCCTCCACATTGTCTCTGTACCGGTACCCCTGTATATAGCCTCCACATTGACTCTGTACCGGTACCCCTGTATATAGTCTCCACATTGACTCTGTACTGGTACCCCTGTATATAGCCTCCACATTGACTCTGTACCGTAACACCCTGTATATAGCCTCCACATTGACTCTGTACCGGTACCCCCTGTATATAGCCTCCACATTGACTCTGTACCGATACCCCCTGTATATAGCCTCCACATTAACTCTGTACCGGTACCCCCTGTATATAGCCTCCACATTGACTCTGTACCGGTACCCCCTGTATATAGCCTCCACATTGACTCTGTACCGATACCCCCTGTATATAGTCTCCACATTGACTCTGTACCGATACCCCCTGTATATAGCCTCCACATTGACTCTGTACCGGTACCCCCTGTATAAAGCCTCCACATTGACTCTGTACCGTAACACCCTGTATATAGTCTCCACATTGACTCTGTACCATAACACCCTGTATATAGTCTCCACATTGACTCTGTACCGGTACCCCCTGTATATAGTCTCCACATTGACTCTGTACCGTAACACCCTGTATATAGTCTCCACATTGACTCTGTACCGTAACACCCTGTATATAGCCTCCACATTGACTCTGTACCGGTACCCCCTGTATATAGCCTCCACATTGACTCAGTACCGGTACCCCCTGTATATAGCCTCCACATTGACTCTGTACCGGTACCCCCTGTATATAGCCTCCACATTGACTCAGTACCGGTACCCCCTGTATATAGCTTCCACATTGACTCTGTACCGCTACCCCCTGTATATAGCCTCCACATTAACTCTGTACCGGTACCCCCTGTATATAGCCTCCACATTGACTCTGTACCAGTACCCCCTGTATATAGCCTCCACATTGACTCTGTACCGATACCCCCTGTATATAGCTTCCACATTGACTCTGTACCGGTACCCCCTGTATATAGCCTCCACATTGACTCTGTACCGGTACCCCCTGTATAAAGCCTCCACATTGACTCTGTACCGTAACACCCTGTATATAGCCTCCATATAGACTCTGTACCGGTACCACCTGTATATAGCCTCCACATTGACTCTGTACCAGTACCCCCTGTATATAGCCTCCACATTGTCTCTGTACCGGTACCCCTGTATATAGTCTCCACATTGACTCTGTACCGTAACACCCTGTATATAGCCTCCACATTGACTCTGTACCGGTACCCCCTGTATATAGCCTCCACATTGACTCTGTATCATAACCCCCTGTATATAGCCTCCAAATTGACTCTGTACCGGTACCCCCTGTATATAGCCTCCACATTGACTCTGTACCGGTACCCCCTGTATATAGCCTCCACATTGACTCAGTACCGGTACCCCCTGTATATAACCTCCACATTGACTCTGTACCGGTACCCCCTGTATATAGCCTCCACATTGACTCTGTACCGGTACCCAATGTATATATATATATTTTTGCCTTGCTATTGTTATTTTATTGATTTATTTTTTATCTTAAAAATTACTTTCGTTTATTTAGTAAATATTTTCATAACTCTATTTCTTGAACTGCATTGTTGGTTAAGGGCTTGTAAGTGGTGTTATGGCATTATGGCACTCTGGGGCACAGTGCTGATGTCCTGGCTCATCTGTGGTGTCATGGCATTATGGCACTCTGGGGCACAGTGCTAGTGTCCTGGCTCACCTGTTGTGTCATGGCATTGTGGCACTCTGGGGCACAGTGCTAATGTCCTGGCTCATCTGTGGTGTAATGGCATTATGGCACTCTGGGGCACAGTGCTAGTGTCCTGGCTCATCTGTGGTGTCATGGCATTAGAGCACTCTGGGGCACAGTGCTAGTGTCCTGGCTCATCTGTGGTGTCATGGCATTAGAGCACTCTGGGGCACAGTGCTAGTGTCCTGGCTCATCTGTGGTGTCATGGCATTAGAGCACTCTGGGGCACAGTGCTAGTGTCCTGGCTCATCTGTGGTGTCATGGCATTATAGCACTCTGGGGCACAGTGCTAGTATCTTGGCTTTACTGTGGTGTTATGGCATTATAGCACTCTGGGGCACAGTGCTAGTATCTTGGCTTTACTGTGGTGTTATGGCATTATAGCACTCTGGGGCACAGTGCTAGTGTCCTGGCTCATCTGTGGTGTCATGGCATTATGGCACTCTGGGGCACAGTGCTAGTGTCCTGGCTCACCTGTGGTGTCATGACATTGTGGCACTCTGGGGCACAGTGCTAATGTCCTGGCTCATCTGTGGTGTCATGGCATTATGGCACTCTGGGGCACAGTGCTAGTGTCCTGGCTCACCTATGGTGTCATGGCAGAATGAAGGTGTAATGTCTAAATAATGCACAGTATCTAAGTTTAGCAGTCAGGGGCAGTGTTGCTCCACTCAGCACACCAGAGATCCTAATTTAGACAGTGGCCTCGCTGAGTTTAGCAGCCAGGGGGCAGTGTTGCTCCACTCAGCACACCAGAGATCCTAATTTAGACAGTGGCCTCGCTGAGTTTAGCAGCTAGGGGGCAGTGTTACTCCACTCAGCACACCAGAGATCCTAATTTAGACAGTGGCCTCGCTGAGTTTAGCAGCCAGGGGGCAGTGTTGCTCCACTCAGCACCCCAGAGATCCTAATTTAGACAGTGGCCTCGCTGAGTTTAGCAGCTAGGGGGCAGTGTTGCTCCAAACAGCACACCAGAGATCCTACACTTTCATCAAACTAACACTGGTTTATTTGTGTTGCAGGTAACATGAGCTGTCTCTGCTGTTAGATTATATTTCTGTATTTTTAATGTTCCATAACAAAGTAAAAGAGTGCAAGAGCATTTGTTTTGTTTATGGTTTTTCTTCTCCTTTGTGACTAACTCAGTTGGTTGGAAGTCATTCAGAGACCAGTCAGTCAGAGACCAGTCAGTCAGAGACCAGTCATTCAGAGACCAGTCAGTCAGAGACCAGTCAGTTAGAGACCAGTCATTCAGAGACCAGTCAGTCAGAGACCAGTCAGTTAGAGACCAGTCATTCAGAGACCAGTCATTCAGAGACCAGTCAGTTAGAGACCAGTCATTCAGAGACCAGTCAGTCAGAGACCAGTCATTCAGAGACCAGTCAGTCAGAGACCAGTCAGTTAGAGACCAGTCATTCAGAGACCAGTCATTCAGAGACCAGTCATTCAGAGACCAGTCAGTCAGAGACCAGTCAGTCAGAGACCAGTCAGTTAGAGACCAGTCAGTTAGAGACCAGTCAGTTAGAGACCAGTCAGCCAGAGACCAGTCAGTCAGAGACCAGTCAGTTAGAGACCAGTCAGTTAGAGACCAGTCATTCAGAGACCAGTCAGTCAGAGACCAGTCAGTCTTATCTCTTGTACTGCTGCTGAAATGTGTGTTCAGTCCAGTGGCGCCGGGCCCAGTCCAGTTCTTCTGGGATCAGCGCACACACACACACACACACACACACACACACACACACACACACACACACACACACACACACACACACACACACACACACACACACGTCACGGTTCAGCTCTCTGACAGACTGACTGTTCCCTGTTCAGCTCTCTGACTGACTGACTGCTCCCTGTTCAGCTCTCTGACGGACTGCTCCCTGTTCAGCTCTCTGACTGACTGCTCCCTGTTCAGCTCTCTGACTGACTGACTGCTCCCCGTTCAGCTCTCTGACGGACTGCTCCCTGTTCAGCTCTCTGACGGACTGACTGCTCCCTGTTCAGCTCTCTGACTGACTGACTGCTCCCTGTTCAGCTCTCTGACTGACTGACTGCTCCCTGTTCAGCTCTCTGACTGACTGCTCCCTGTTCAGCTCTCTGACTGACTGCTCCCTGTTCAGCTCTCTGACGGACTGACTGCTCCCTGTTCAGCTCTCTGACGGACTGACTGCTCCCTGTTCAGCTCTCTGACTGACTGACTGCTCCCTGTTCAGCTCTCTGACTGACTGCTCCCTGTTCAGCTCTCTGACTGACTGACTGCTCCCTGTTCAGCTCTCTGACTGACTGACTGCTCCCTGTTCAGCTCTCTGACAGACTGACTGCTCCCTGTTCAGCTCTCTGACTGACTGACTGCTCCCTGTTCAGCTCTCTGACTGACTGACTGCTCCCTGTTCAGCTCTCTGACTGACAGACTGCTCCCTGTTCAGCTCTCTGACTGACTGACTGCTCCCTGTTCAGCTCTCTGACTGACTGACTGCTCCCTGTTCAGCTCTCTGACTGACTGACTGCTCCCTGTTCAGCTCTCTGACTGACAGACTGCTCCCTGTTCAGCTCTCAGACTGACTGACTGCTCCCTGTTCAGCTCTCTGACTGACTGACTGCTCCCTGTTCAGCTCTCTGACTGACAGACTGCTCCCTGTTCAGCTCTCTGACGGACTGCTCCTGGTCACGGTTAGATCTACTCCAGCCACATCTGAATCCCTTTTAAGTTAAACGCTTGATTACATTAGCCACCATTTTAAGAGGGGGGGAAATTGATAATGGTCCGATCTTCATGTAGGCCAAGTCTCTTGTCAGTGGACTGCTGTGAAACTCAACAGGTGGATGATGGTTCCTGTAATAAAGGAATTGTTCAATCGTGGCTATTTTCCCTGCTCCTTTCCCCCCCTCCCCCCCCCCCCAAATCGAACTGTGGAATTACATAATGTGTAGATCTGTGACGTACGGTGATTTAATTTGTAAATGATAAGAACCATTTACGCAGAACAGCTGCAAGTTCTTTACGTGGGAATTTTGATCTGGAAATCCCTTGTCTGAGTCACTCTACGTAGTATATTAGTATGATGAAGCAGTGGAATATCCAACCTGCTATTTCTAGCTAAAAAAAAATAAACTAAAAAAATATATGTATATTTATACATTTTTTTTTTTTTTAATATTTTGCATGTTATATTGGCATTAATACGTGTCACATAGTTTGAAAACAATTGACATTTTTTTAAATAAAAAAAATCAAATGTATTGAGTTAATTAAGATGGTCTCTCTTTTGTCTGAGTAAGGCAGTACCAAAATGCAGGTGTTTCAGGCCAGCTCAGTGCTTTCTGTGGTGGAGGGGCAGCCAGCGGATGATACAGAGCGTAAGGGTTGGTAATCTTCTCTAGTCGCTCTGTGATTGGCTCAGTGTTCTGTCACTCATATAGGCTGGTAGATGTAGAGTTATGGTTGTACTATGAAAAGTATGAGTAGTATCAAAAGGTTTGTTTTTTTTCAAGCAGAATGACCAGTGGCAGTCTGGATGTGTTCAAGTTGTTTTGGTGTCGATTAGCTTTTACAGTTTTGGTAAAGAGAATAAGTATGAACAGTTTCTAAAAGGTTGTGCTTTCAGCAAGCAACAACTTAATCACTAAGTTATTGGATCTCTACGCCTCCCTGATCCTTCACTCTAAAGTCCTCTCCAGAAACATCATTACAACCATCAGTGGGTAGCGAAGGAAACAATCTCATTTAACGGTTCACTAGCACCGGTAAGAAGGCATTTCATCACTTTAATAAGGGTCTCAGAAATATCGGATTGGAAAACAATCAACAATCAAGCATGAAACCTACCAGTACAAACAGTCAGATCAGAGAAGTTGTGGTAGAGAGAGAGAGAGATAAGTGTTGAGAGTTCACAGACCAGCAAACCAGTGTATCAGTCCAATATCAGTCTCACTATGAGTCCCAAATTGCACCCTATTCCCTATATAGTGGACTACTTTTGACCCCTAAGGGAATAGGGGGGGGGGGGGGCAATTGTACCACACACAGTCTTAGATATTCCCGGTGGTAAATCTTGGTGGTGCAAACTCAACATTTTCTTTCCTTTAGATGCCAGCAAAGCCACAAGACAACACTAAACAGTACATTAATAGCGTTATACTGTTAGGGCCGACATAAAGCTGTTCCGACAACAGATGTTTCTTTTCAGCACCATGGAGGGGATCCTTACCACCACTACACCTGGCTATCAGCGGAGCCTTGTTTTCAGCACCGCTACACCTGGCTATCAGTGGGGCCTTGTTTTCAGCACCATGGAGTGACTCCTTACCACCACTACACCTGGCTATCAGTGGGGCCTTGTTTTCAGCACTGCTACACCTGGCTATCAGCGGAGCCTTGTTTTCAGCACCATGGAGTGAATCCTTACCACCACTACACCTGGCTATCAGTGGGGCCTTGTTTTCAGCACCGCTACACCTGGCTATCAGCGGAGCCTTGTTTTCAGCACCATGGAGTGAATCCTTACCACCACTACACCTGGCTATCAGTGGGGCCTTGTTTTCAGCACCGCTACACCTGGCTATCAGCGGAGCCTTGTTTTCTGCCCCATGGAGTGAATCCTTACCACCGCTACACCTGGCTATCAGCGGAGCCTTGTTTTCAGCACCGCTACACCTGGCTATCAGCGGAGCCTTGTTTTCAGCACCGCTACACCTAGCTATCAGCGGAGCCTTGTTTTCAGCACCGCTACACCTGGCTATCAGCGGAGCCTTGTTTTCACCACCGCTACACCTAGCTATCAGCGGAGCCTTGTTTTCAGCACCGCTACACCTGGCTATCAGCGGAGCCTTGTTTTCAGCACCGCTACACCTGGCTATCAGCGGAGCCTTGTTTTCAGCACCGCTACACCTGGCTATCAGCAGAGCCATGTTTTCAGCACCATGGAGTGAATCCTTACCACCACTACACCTGGCTATCAGCGGAGCCTTGTTTTCAGCACCGCTACACCTGGTAATCAGTGGAGCCTTGTTTTCAGCACCACTACACCTGGCTATCAGTGGAGCCTTGTTTTCTGCCCCATGGAGTGAATCCTTACCACCACTACACCTGGCTATCAGTGGGGCCTTGTTTTCAGCACCGCTACACCTGGCTATCAGCGGAGCCTTGTTTTCTGCCCCATGGAGTGAATCCTTACCACCACTACACCTGGCTATCAGAGGAGCCTTGTTTTCAGCGCCGCTACACCTGGCTATCAGTGGAGCCTTGTTTTCTGCCCCATGGAGTGAATCCTTACCACCACTACACCTGGCTATCAGCGGAGCCTTGTTTTCAGCACCACGGAGTGACTCCTTACCACTACTACACCTGGCTATCAGTGGAGCCTTGTTTTCAGCACCATGGAGTGACTCCTTACCACCACTACACCTGGCTATCAATGGGGCCTCGTCTGGCAGCGAAAACAGTTCATTCAGCCTCATTTACTGCCTTTAAAACAAAAACAAAGCTGGCTTGGCTGACTTGCTTCAACAAAATGTGGTTTCCAATGACAATTGAGATGTACAAACTATGGCATAATGAGTGAACTAGGACAAATGTAACTTTTCGTTCAGCACTTTTGAAATGTGCAGTGACAAGATTCAGAACATGGCCTACTCTTACAGTATTCTCCCTGTTCACCAAGTCAGAATCGAAGGATAACTTAAATGGGGCATATAGGCAGACAATGAAAGCTCTTACAATATTTGATGATTACATTTCTCTTAAAAACAGGCTGTAGGCTACATGTGCACCACCAAGTGAGAACAGTAGGCTAAATTATGAGGGCGCTCTAACAGTGAGAACAGTAGGCTAAATTATGAGGCTCTAACAGTGAGAACAGTAGGTTAAATTATGAGGCTCTAACAGTGAGAACAGTAGGCTAAATTATGAGGCTCTAACAGTGAGAACAGTAGGCTAAATTATGATGGGGCTCTAACAGTGAGAACAGTAGGCTAAATTATGAGGGGGCTCTAACAGTGAGAACAGTAGGCTAAATTATGAGGGGGCTCTAACAGTGAGAACAGTAGGCTAAATTATGAGGGGGCTCTAACAGTGAGAACAGTAGGCTAAATTATGAGGCTCTAACAGTTTGCTGCCCCTTCTTAGTAAACTGATGGAGAGAATTGTATTTGACCAAATACTGTTCAATGCTATTTTTCAGAGAAAAAGAGAACTACTAACTTTCAGGATGCATAAAGAGAAAGGCACGAGGCACTGACTCAGATGACTGATGATTGGTTAAAATCAATGGATAATAAGATTCATTTGTATTGTTGATGTCAAGGCTTAAGAGGTGAAAGATACTGAAGGGGTGTAGACAAAGAAGAGCTCTCCAGTACACGTACCAAAACATTCAAGGGCCATTTTCTCAAAAAAGTGGGGTTAGAAGTTAATCAAACTTCAAAGCAGAATTTCTTTCCAATTGTTCCTCATCCTCTGCAGTGTATGATAAAAACATTTTCTAGCTTTTGAGTCTCTACTTTTATCCAATGTATAAAACATAGTTTTTTTAGGACCATATCGACATAGTTGGTCACAGATAGTTGGAGCTGTTGTCGTTTAGATTTCAGTGCAGGCTTTAATGTTATTGATTATACATTGAGGAAACTCACTTGTTATGGCTTTTACATCACACGGTTGTAGAGTTATGGTAGCCTAGTGGTTAGAGTGGAGGGGTGGCAGGGTAGCCTAGTGGTTAGAGTGGAGGGGTGGCAGGGTAGCCTAGTGGTTAGAGTGGAGGGGTGGCCTAGTGGTTAGAGTGGAGGGGTGGCAGGGAGTGGGAGTGGGGGTGGCAGGGTAGCCTAGTGGTGGTTAGCAGGCGTAGTGGAGGCAGGGTAGCCTAGTGGCAGTAGAGGCGGCAGGGTAGCCTAGTGGTTAGAGTGTAGAGGCGGCAGGGTAGCCTAGTGGTTAGAGTGGAGGGGTGGGCCTAGTGGTTAGAGTGGAGGGGTGGCAGGGTAGCCTAGTGGTTAGAGTGGAGGGGTGGCAGGGTAGCCTAGTGGTTAGAGTGGAGGGGTGGCAGGGTAGCCTAGTGGTTAGAGTGTCGAGGCGGCAGGTAGCCTAGTGGTTAGAGCGTCGAGGCGGCAGGGTAGCCTAGTGGTTAGAGCGTAGAGGCGGCAGGGTAGCCTAGTGGTTAGAGTGTAGAGGCGGCAGGGTAGCCTAGTGGTTAGAGTGGAGGGGTGGCAGGGTAGCCTAGTGGTTAGAGTGGGTGGCAGGGTAGCCTAGTGGTTAGAGTGGAGGGGCAGGGGTTAGAGTGGAGGGGTGGCAGGGTAGCCTAGTGGTTAGAGCGTAGAGGCGGCAGGGTAGCCTAGTGGTTAGAGCGTAGAGGCGGCAGGGTAGCCTAGTGGTTAGAGTGTCGAGGCGGCAGGTAGCCTAGTGGTTAGAGCGTCGAGGCGGCAGGGTAGCCTAGTGGTTAGAGCGTAGAGGCGGCGTAGTGGCGGCAGGGTAGCCTAGTGGTTAGAGCATAGAGGCGGCAGGGTAGCCTAGTGGTTAGAGCGTAGAGGCGGCAGGGTAGCCTAGTGGTTAGAGTGTAGAGGCGGCAAGGTAGCCTAGTGGTTAGAGCGTTGGACTAGTAGCCAAAAGGTTGCAAGTTCAAACCCCCGAGCTGACAACGTACAAATCTGTCCTTCTGCCCCTGAACAGGCAGTTAACCCACTGTTCCTAGGCCATAATTGAAAATAAGAATTTGTTCTTAACTGACTTGCCTGGTTATATAAAGGTAAAAAAAAAATTGAGTGGTTAGCTTGCCCTGTAAAAAGCTAGCCAAGTTAGCATGAGCCCCACTAGCGGTGAAGCTAGCTAGCAGAGGCAAAAAAAAGTGAATTTTCTACAAGAACATACGGTTACAACTCAGCCTCACGACGGTGTCCGAAGTCCCACGTTCGGCATCGACAACCTGGCTGCCTTGGCTGTTAACTGGTGAAAACAGAGAGTTAGAGGATAGCAAAGAGCTTTACGGTCTTCAACGAGGAAGAGAAAAGTATTGCTCTTTTATACAGGGTGAGGGCACACTGTATTCGCTGCTCTACCGAAAGTTTGTGATTGGTTACTTCAAGTTTTTAGACTTTCCGAACGAAATCCCACCAGTGAAATACGGAACGATTAATTGAAAGATTAATTGCTACTACTACTCCTACTACTACTGCTACTGCTACTACTCCTACTACTACTACCTCTGCTACTGCTACTACTACTACCACTACTGCTACTACTACTACTACTACTACTACTCCTACTACTACCACTACTACCACTACTACCACTACTATATCGCAACCATAAATACGTCAAGACTAGGAAGCACACACATTTACTTCAGTAAATGTCATTTTCTAGTTAATGTGCTTGCTGAAGGCAAGACCACTCAAAACTTCTGAAGGTCTTTTCACACTGCATTGTTCTTAGCCCCAGCCTATCTTAGCCCAAGGCTAGACCGGCCCTGGGCTAGTTTAGCCTGTGCCTGTGTTCACACAAGCATTTGTTAACCCTGGGCTAAGCTTTAACCCTGGGCTAAGCTTTAACCCTGGGCTAACCTTTAACCCTGGGCTAACCTTTAACCCTGGGCTAAGCTTTAACCCTGGGCTAAGCTTTAACCCTGGGCTAACCTTTAACCCTGGGCTAACCATTCACACTTGCATTCCAAAGGTCCACTGTTTGACCCTAAGGTCCACTGTTTGACCCTAAGGTCCACTGTTTGACCCTAAGGTGCACTGTTTGACCCTAAGGTCCACTATTTGACCCTAAGGTCCACTGATAGATGATAAGGCTAACGGACAAACACCACATGCAGCCAACATTCTATCTCTGACACCAATGTTAAAAGCAATAAGGGAGGGAGGGAGGGAGGTAGGGAGGTAGGGAGGGAGGGAGGGAAACACATTATTTCCTTCTGCTTCTAGCATTTCCAACAGGGATGGTTTGTATAAACTTTGCTTGTCTGCCTGTCCGACATCAGAAACAATGTTTTACTTTTTAAAATGTAATCTTGCCCCTGTACAGAGAATGCTGTGAACAAACGAGACATCAACTTTTCTGATTAAGGAGAAATCCTCAATATTATTATCGTAGATAAATTAAATGTCAACAGAAAAGCTATGAAAACTGAGGAAAATGTACCTTTTTCTGCCTTTCCAGCCATAACGTTTGCAGCTTTAGTTGGCTAAGTGAGAAGACGTTAGGACAGACAGAACAATGAGACAGATATTTCACCAGATGTATAAATGTGAAGCATCTGCTTGGCATTTCCACTCACTACCAAATATGGTGATGAGAGGAAGCCCAGCAGCTGGCGGTAGGAGAAGATGGAACGAGATGGTTTTTGGCCGACATTCTGCAACATTTGATCTCAATAAAGTGTTCTATTCCCAAAACTAAAATCTGTTACTATGAAAGAGTGGACTAAGTTTTGTAGACTTTACTCTTTGCCAAAGTTTCCAAACATGGTGTTCTTTTTTAGAAAGAGTGCAAGGGCGATTGAGTTATTGCACATGGAAATATGCAAATACATGATAGAACGCGCCAATAGGGTCTCACTAGCTCGGCTCTGCTCCCTCATTGCTTGTTCTGGTCACTATGACTAATTTGTTCCCATTGGAAACGACTGGCAGTGGTCTATCTTGGGTTAGTTATAAACATCTTTGGCGTTAGCCAGCCTGCATAGCGACCAATTTTGTTAGGCATAGCAATCATTGATTTTGCACAGATTTAGTTTTTTTGTAATCCTCAGATGTATTAAATAGTATGAATTTACTTCTCAAAATAACGTGCAAATCAAATCAAACTTTATTTGTCACATGCACTGAATACAAGTGTAGACCTTACAGTGAAATGCTTTACTTACAAGCCCTTAACCAACTGTGCAGTTCAAGAAGAGTTAAGAAAATATTTACAAAATAAAATAAAAAATGATAAAAAGGTACATAATAAAATAACGAGGCTATATACAGGAGGTACCAGAACCGAGTCAATGTGCGGGGGTACAGGTTAGTCGAGGTCATTTGTCGGTGAAGTGACTGTGCATAGATAATAAACAGCAAGTAGCAGCAGTGTAAAAACAAATGGAGAGGGGGGTGTCAGTGTAAATAGTCCTGTGGCAGTGTATTCATTATTCAGCAGTCTGATGGCTTGAGGCTAGAAGCTGTTAAGGAGCCTTTTGGTCCTAGACTTGGCGCTCTGGGTAGCGCTTGCCTGGCGGAAGCAGAGAAAACAGTCTCTGACTTGGGGGATTGGAGTCTCTGACTTGGGGGACTGGAGTCTCTGACTTGGGGGACTGGAGTCTCTGACTTGGGGGACTGGAGTCTCTGACTTGGGGGACTGGAGTCTCTGACTTGGGGGACTGGAGTCTCTGAGTCTCTGACTTGGGGGACTGGAGTCTCTGACTTGGGGGACTGGAGTCTCTGACTTGTGTGACCAGAGTCTCTGACTTGGGGGACTGGAGTCTCTGACTTGGGGGACTGGAGTCTCTGACTTGGGGGACTGGAGTCTCTGACTTGGGGGACTGGAGTCTCTGACTTGGGGGACTAGAGTCTCTGACTTGGGGACTGGAGTCTCTGACTTGGGGGACTGGAGTCTCTGAATCTCTGACTTGGGGGACTGGAGTCTCTGACTTGGGGGACTGGAGTCTCTGACTTGGGGGACTAGAGTATCTGACTTGGGGGACTGGAGTCTCTGACTTGGGGGACTGGAGTCTCTGACTTGGGGGACTGGAGTCTCTGACTTGGGGGACTGGAGTCTCTGACTTGGGGGACTGGAGTCTCTGACTTGGGGGACTGGAGTCTCTGACTTGGGGACTGGAGTCTCTGACTTGGGGGACTGGAGTCTCTGACTTGGGGGACTGGAGTCTCTGACTTGGGGGGGGACTGGAGTCTCTGACTTGGGGGACTGGAGTCTCTGACTTTGGGGACTGGAGTCTCTGACTTGGGGGGGACTGGAGTCTCTGACTTGGGGGACTGGAGTCTCTGGGGAATCTCTGACTTGGGGGACTGGAGTCTCTGACTTGGGGGACTGGAGTATCTGACTTGGGGGACTGGAGTATCTGACTTGGGGGACTGGAGGCTCTGAGTCTCTGACTTGGGGGACTGGAGTCTCTGAGTCTCTGACTTGACTTGGGGGACTGGAGTCTCTGACTTGGAGGGGACTGGAGTCTCTGACTTGGGGGACTGGAGGCTCTGAGTCTCTGACTTGGGGGACTGGAGTCTCTGACTTGGGGGACTGGAGTCTCTGAGTCTCTGACTTGGGGGACTAGAGTATCTGACTTGGGGGACTGGAGTCTCTGACTTGGGGGACTGGAGGCTCTGAGTCTCTGACTTGGGGGACTGGAGTCTCTGACTTGTGTGACTGGAGTCTCTGAGTCTCTGACTTGGGGGACTGGAGTCTCTGACTTGTGTGACTGGAGTCTCTGAGTCTCTGACTTGGGGACTGGAGTCTCTGAGTCTCTGACTTGGGGACTGGAGTCTCTGAGTCTCTGACTTGGGGGACTGGAGTCTCTGACTTGGGGGACTGGAGTCTCTGACTTGGGGGACTGGAGTCTCTGACTTGGGGGACTGGAGTCTCTGACTTGGGGGACTGGAGTCTCTGACTTGGGGGACTGGAGTCTCTGACTTGGGGGACTGGAGTCTCTGACTTGGGGGACTGGAGTCTCTGACTTGGGGGACTGGAGTCTCTGACTTGGGGGACTGGAGTCTCTGACTTGGGGACTGGAGTCTCTGAATCTCTGACTTGGGGGACTGGAGTCTCTGACTTGGGGGACTGGAGTATCTGACTTGGGGGACTGGAGTATCTGACTTGGGGGACTGGAGTATCTGACTTGGGGGACTGGAGTATCTGACTTGGGGGACTGGAGGCTCTGAGTCTCTGACTTGGGGGACTGGAGTCTCTGAGTCTCTGACTTGGGGGACTGGAGTCTCTGACTTGGGGGACTGGAGTCTCTGACTTGGGGGACTGGAGGCTCTGAGTCTCTGACTTGGGGGACTGGAGTCTCTGACTTGGGGGACTGGAGTCTCTGAGTCTCTGACTTGGGGGACTGGAGTCTCTGACTTGGGGGACTAGAGTATCTGACTTGGGGGACTGGAGTCTCTGACTTGTGTGACTGGAGTCTCTGAGTCTCTGACTTGGGGGACTGGAGTCTCTGAGTCTCTGACTTGGGGGACTGGAGTCTCTGACTTGGGGGACTGGAGTCTCTGACTTGGGGGACTGGAGTCTCTGAGTCTCTGACTTGGGGGACTGGAGTCTCTGACTTGGGACTGGAGGACTGGGGACTGGAGTCTCTCTTGGGGACTGGAGTCTCTGAGTCTCTGACTTGGGGGACTGGAGTCTCTGACTTGGGGGACTGGAGTCTCTGACTTGGGGGACTGGAGTCTCTGACTTGGGGGACTGGAGTCTCTGACTTGGGGGACTGGAGTCTCTGACTTGGGGGACTGGAGTATCTGACTTGGGGGACTGGAGTCTCTGACTTGGGGGACTGGAGTCTCTGACTTGGGGGGGACTGGAGTCTCTGACTTGGGGGACTGGAGTCTCTGACTTGGGGGACTGGAGTCTCTTAGTCTCTGACTTGGGGGACTGGAGTCTCTGACTTGGGGGACCGGAGTCGCCTATTATAGATGTCCTGGATGGCAGAAAGCTTGGTCCGAGCAGCAGCCATACCGGTGCAAAACGCTTTACAGGCATCACAGCATATGTAAATTAAGTGAATGTTACGCTTTTGTGATTGGATACTGAGCATTCTAGGCGTTCTTCCTGGCCCCGTTTCACACGGGCTATTTTGTATCGAGTTTCTGAAGCTATCCCCGAAAAGTCGGTGCTAACCCGGCTCCGGAGCAAGGCCAGCTATCCCTGGGCTAAGGTTGGTGCTAGCCTTCTTCAGAATGTGCAAGTGGTAACACTCGCTTAGCCCCGGGCTAAAATCTCCCTTAGCCCAGGACTAAGAAGGCTCTTAGGCCCGGGCTAAAATCTCCGTTAGCCCAGGACTAAGAAGGCTCTTAGCCCCGGGCTAAAATCTCCCTTAGCCCAGGACTAAGTAAGGCGAAGCGTGAACACCCTTTTACATACCCATATTATTAGTTGTGACTTGTGATCGCAAAGGACCCACTTTAAAACATGTTCATGCTTTTTCTTCTTCTTTTAATCTACTTCTCTTAGACCATTTAAGCTACTTCTCTTAGACCATTTAAGCTACTTCTCTTAGACCATTTAAGCTACTTCTCTTAGACCATTTAAGCTACTTCTCTTAGACCATTTAAGCTACTTCTCTTAGACCATTTAAGCTACTTCTCTTAGTTCAATGTCCAGGTTTAGGTTACCATTTAAGCTACTTCTCTTAGACCATTTACGCTACTTCTCTTAGACCATTTACGCTACTTCTCTTAGACCATTTAAGCTACTTCTCTTAGACCATTTAAGCTACTTCTCTTAGACCATTTAAGCTACTTCTCTTAGACCATTTAAGCTACATCTCTGAGACCATTTAAGCTACATCTCTGAGACCATTTAAGCTACTTCTCTGAGACCATTTAAGCTACTTCTCTTAGACCATTTAAGCTAAAAACACAGTTTAAACTTTAAAACGTGCAGACTGGTCTGGAATAAAATAAAATTGCATAGAACTTTTTGATATATTTTATAATTTTTACACTATTGAGCTTTTTTGTCTGTCCTTTCGTCCACTTGAATGGGATTTTTTTTCAATATTCTAAAGGTTTCATTGTTACAAACCCATGATTTACAACATTCTAAAGGTCCCATTGTTAATAATAATAATTAATAATAATAATATAATATAATGTGTTGTAGTAATAACATTCACTGTTCCATAACTTCCACATGTTCAGGCTATTCTATCATATTGAAGCAACATTTCCATCGACCTCTTTCTTAACCACTTTGTCATTTTTTCAATGTGGGGGGGGGGGGGGTGTGAGAGGTACAGGATACAGTATTGAAAACAATTCACATATTCAGTTTGCATCATACTACTTGTTTTGTTTCATATTCTCACACATTTTGTTGTTGTTGTTGCTGAAAGAATAATGTATACAAAGAGAGAAATTATCCTATTACAGAGTTTAGTAATAATACAATGTGCATGCAAATAAATATTCTATAAAGGAGATCATCCTGCTGGTCTGGTCACATGATTATCACTGACTCCGCCCCCAGAGGTGGCGGTCGGTGCCATTTAACATGAAGGCTGATTATATTTTTAATGATCATGACCTTATTTCTATTACAACATATTGGATGACTGTCATTCATATTCCATTCACCCTGTTCAATTTAACAGTGACAGGTTTAGGTTACTGTCATTCACCCAGATCAATGTAACAGTGACAGGTTTAGGTTACTGTCATTCATATTCACCCAGTTCAATGTAACAGTGACAGGTTTAGGTTACTGTCATTCATATTCACCCAGTTCAATGTAACAGTGACAGGTTTAGGTTACTGTCATTCAGTTCAATGTAACAGTGACAGGTTTAGGTTACTGTCATTCATATTCACCCAGCCCAATGTAACAGTGACAGGTTTAGGTTACTGTCATTCATATTCACCCAGCCCAATGTAACAGTGACAGGTTTAGGCTACTACATGATATCTATAATGTTCCCTAGACCCATCATGAGGTTACAATAACCCAGCCTATGAATGAAAGTTTACAACACAGGTCGAGGTTGACAAACATTGGCACGTTTAAGTCAGTTGTCCAACTGAATGTATTCAACTGAAATGTGTCTTCTGCATTTAACCCTCTCTGAATCAGAGAGGCGCGGGGGGGGCTGCCTAAATCGACATCTTCGGCGCCCAGGGAACCCTGGGTTAACCATTTTGCTCAGGGTCAGAACGATATATTTTTTTACCTTGTCAGCTCAGGGATTCAATCCAGCAACCTTTCGGTTACTGGCCCGACGCTCTAACCACTTGGCTACCTGCCGTGCCATTTAATATCACCTTGCACAATCTTGTCTGCATCTAGCTGGTCTAGGATGTAATCATAACAGTTGAGAGTTTCTATTGGACAAATTCAGGTATGTTTATCCCTGTTTTGTTCCCGTTTGCTTCTGTTTAAGAAATGTTTTTAAACAGAATCAGCAGAATGAATACACCCCTCATCACACGCAAACACAGTTCACTTTCATAGCAGCCACATACAAACAATGTAATCCCTCATTGGATAACTCCTTCTTACGTGCTCTCTTTCTCTCACCTTTTCCCTTCACTTGTGGACTTTAGTGCATAAAACATCAGCTGTCTGTGACCAGGTGGGAAAAAAAAAACATTCCAAGCCAAACCTTCATATCATAACCGCTAACCGCTACAGAGCCTACATCGTTGTCACCATATTAGCTAATGTCATGTCAACATGAGCTACTAGAACTAATGCGTTAGTAATCCCGGTCCTGTACAGTTAGCAATGTAATCATAAGTCTAACAGTGTACAGTGTACACTTAGCAATGTAATCATAAGTCTAACAGTGTACAGTGTACAGTTAGCAATGTAATCATAGGTCTAACAGTGTACAGTTAGCAATGTAATCATAGGTCTAACAGTGTACAGTGTACAGTTAGCAAGCAGTTTAGCAGTTGCAATAAATGAATAAAACCAAAAGCTTACCTTGACTTGGAAGAGTTCCAGGGTTGGATAGCCGTAGCCAGCTAGGATGTTGGATAGCCGTAGCAGTTAGGATACATAGCTCTCTCTGTTGGAGCCGTAGCCAGTTAGGATACATAGCATCTCACTCTGTTGGATAGTAGCCAGCTAGGATACATAGCATCTCTCTCTGTTGGATAGCCAGCCAGCCAGATGCTAGCATCTCTCTCTGTTGGATATAGCCAGTTAGGATACATCTCTCTCTGTTGGATAGCCGTAGCCAGCTAGGATACATAGCATCTCTCTCTGTTGGATAGCCGTAGCCAGCTAGGATACATAGCATCTCTCTCTGTTGGATAGCCGTAGCCAGCTAGGATACATAGCATCTCTAGGATACATAGCATCTCTGTTGGATAGCTGTTGGTTGGATAGCATCTCTCTGTTGGATAGCCAGCTAGGATACATAGCATCTCTCTCTGTTGGATAGCCGTAGCCAGTTAGGATGCATAGCATCTCTCTCTGTTGGATAGCCGTAGCCAGTTAGGATCCATAGCATCTCTCTATGTATCCTAGCAGGGTGTTTGAGTAGGCTAAACTAGCTAGCTGCATTGGGTGGCTAAGTAAGTGAAAGTGAATAAAATACGATACATATCTCTCTCTCTCGCCTCCTTCATTTTTAAAGAAATTAATTTGTTTAAAACTGTTCTATTGTCTTTCTCTGTCTTTGTCACACCCTGATCTGGTTCACCTGTCCTTGTGCTTGTCTCCACCCCCCTCCAGGTGTCACCCACCTTCCCCATTATCCCCTATGTATTTATACCAATGTCCGTTGCCAGCTCGTCTTGTTTGTCAAATCAAATTATATTTGTCACATAACATGGTTAGCAGATGTTAAATGCGAGAGTAGTGAAATGATGGGGCTTCTAGTTCTGAAAATGCAGTAATAACCAACGAGTAATCTAACCTAACAATTTCACAACAACTACCGTATACACACAAGTGTAAAGGGATGAAGAATATGCACGTCTGAAGTTTGCAAAAGAGCACCTGGATGTTCCACAGCGCTACTGGCAAAATATTCTGTGGACAGATGAAACTACAGTTGTTTGGAAGGAACACAACACTGTGTGTGGAGAAAAAAAGGCACAGCCCAGCAACATCAAAACCTCATCCCAACTGTAAAGTGTGGAGGAGGGAGCATCATGGTTTGGGGCTGCTTTGCTGCCTCAGGGACAGCTTGCTATCGTTGACTGAAAAAATGAATTCCCAAGTTTGTCAAGACATTTTGCAGGAGAATGTAAGGCTATCTGTCCGCCAACTGAAGCTCAACAGAAGTTGGGTGATGCAACAGGACAACGACCCAAAACACAGAAGTAAATCAACAACAGAATGGCTTCGACAGAAGAAAGTACACCTTCTGGAATGGCCCAGTCAGAGTCCTGACCTCAACCTGATTGAGATGCTGTGACCTGTTCACACCAGACATCCCAAGAATATTGCTGAAATGAAACAGTTTT
The DNA here is from genome assembly GCF_036934945.1 of Oncorhynchus masou masou. Lineage (NCBI taxonomy): Eukaryota > Metazoa > Chordata > Actinopteri > Salmoniformes > Salmonidae > Oncorhynchus > Oncorhynchus masou. The sequence continues at coordinate 805,575 of NC_088240.1, forward strand.
GTAAAGAGGAATGGTCCAAAATTCCTCCTGACCCTTGTGCAGGTCTCATCCGCAACTACAGAAAACGTTTGGTTGAGGTTATTTGCTGCCAAGAGGGTCAACTAGTTATTAAATCCAAGGGTTACTTTTTCCAGCCTGCACTGTGAATGTTGACACAGTGTGTTCAATAAAGACATGAAAACATATGATTGTTTTTGTGTTATTAGTTTAAGCAGACTGTGTTTGTCTATTGTTGTGACTTAGATGATGATCAGATCAAATTTTATGACCAATTTATGCAGAAACCAAGGTATTTCCAAAGGGCTCACATACTTTTTATATAACACATACTTTTTATATACTACCATATATATATATATATATAATAAATATATAATAATAAATATGATGTGGATAAACTGTTGACAATCTTGATGAATGATTTCAGTAGAGGTCTCTTGAGCCCACTGCCTCTAGATGGTGGTATTGACCATGAAAATGACATTGGCTGTTTCACACTTGAGGAAAATATTTATATATATATATATATATATATATAGTACCAGTCAAAAGGTTGGACACACCTACTCATTCAAGGGTTTTTCTTAATTTCTACTATTTCCTATGTTATGGAATAATAGTGAAGACATCAAAACTAGGAAATAACACATATGGAATCATGTAGTAACCAAAAAACTATGAAACAAATCCCAATTTGAGATTCTTCAAAGTAGCCCACCCTTTGCCTTGACAGCTTTGTACGCTCTTGGCATTCTCTCAACCAGCTTCATGAGGTAGTCACCTGGAATGCATTTCAATCAACAGGTGTGCCCTGTTAAGTTAATTTGTGGAATTTCTCTCCATTTTAATACATTTGGGTCAATCAGTTGTGTTGTGACAAGGTAGGGGTGGTATACAGAAGAGAGCCCTATTTGGTAAAAGACCAAGTCCATATTGTAGCAAGAACAATTCAAATAAGCAAAGAGAAAAGACAGTTCATCATTACTTTAAGACATGAAAGTCAGCCAATCCGGAACATTTCATGAACTTTAGAAGTTTCTTCAAGTGCAGTCGCAAATTCCATCAGGCACTATGATGAAACTGGCTCTCTTGAGGACCGCCACAAGAAAGGAAGACCCAGAGTTACCTCTGCTGCAGAGGACAAGTTCATTAGAGTTTCCAGCTGCAGAAATTGCAGCCCAAATAAATGCTTCATGGAGTTCAAGTAACAGACTTATCTCAACATCAACTGTTCAGAGGAGAGTGCGTGAATCAGGCCTTCATGGTCGATTTGCTGCAAAGAAACCACTACTAAAGGACACCAATAATAATAAGAGACTGTGTAAGGGCTATTTTACCAAGAAGGAGAGTGATGGAGTGCTGCATCAGATGACCTGGCCTCCACAATCACCCGACCTCAACCCCATTGAGATGGTTTGGGATGAGTTGGACCGCAGAGTGAAAGAAAAGCAGCCAACAAGTGCTCAGAATATGTGGGAACTCCTTCAAGACAGTTGGAAAAGAGTGTGAAAGTTGTCATCAAGGCAAAGGGTAGCTACTTTGAAAAATCTCAAATATATTTTATTGTTTAACACTTTTTTTTTGGTTACTACAAGATTCCATATGTGTTATTTCCTAGTTTTAATGTCTTCACTATTCTACAATTTAGAAAATAGTAAAAAATAAAGAAACCCTTGAATAAGTAGGTGTGTCCAAACTTTTGACTTGTTTTGCTTTCTTGTATAATTATAGTACACCCAAGCCACCAGAACTGCTCAGCAGAGCACCTCTTGTTGACACAATGAAACAGACTTTACGGTCTTTCCTTAATTTGCATCCATCCATCTTGAGAAGGGTGTGAGTAAAGGTTCATGTTACACGGGATGTACTTCCTGTTATAAAACCCTCCAGCTGGGGGGATGTACTTCCTGTTATAAAACCCTCCAGCTGGGGGGATGTACTTCCTGTTATAAAACCCTCCAGCTGGGGGGGATGTACTTCCTGTTATAAAACCCTCCAGCTGGGGGGATGTTATAAAACCCTCCAGCTGGGGGGATGTACTTCCTGTTATAAAACCCTCCAGCTGGGGGGATGTACTTCCTGTTATAAAACCCTCCAGCTGGGGGGATGTACTTCCTGTTATAAAACCCTCCAGCTGGGGGGATGTACTTCCTGTTATAAAACCCTCCAGCTGGGGGGGTTGTACTTCCTGTTTTACTTCCTGTTATAAAACCCTCCAGCTATTATAAAACCCTCCAGCTGGGGGATGTACTTCCTGTTAAAAAAACTTCCTAAAACCCTCCAGCTGGGGGGGAGCTGGGGGAAGTTGTAAAAAAAAAAAAAAACTTTTTTATTTCCGTTTGCTTGTTCTTTATGGTTCCTATTTCTCTCTGTGTACACAAAGCAATTCTGCTTATTGAGACATTTGAATATTTAGCGCATTTGCAAAATATGTGACTAAGACTGAAAGAGAAATTAAAAACATATCGACCAAAAAAAAGATTTAGAAAGAAAAACACATTTATTTCCAAAATACTGCTGTGTTAATCTGAACTGAATGCCTTCCTTTTAGTCATTTAGAACTGTGACCCAGTGAATCAGATTGTCCTCGCTGTGGCAGACCACGTGTAACAACACCTGCACAGGATCGGTACACCGAACATCACACCTGCGGGACAGGTACAAGATGGCAACAACAACTGCCCGAGTCACACCAGGAATACACAATCCCTCCATCAGTGCTCAGACTGTCCCCAATAGGCTGAGAGAGGCTGGACTGAGGGCTTGTAGGCCTGTTGTAAGGCAGGTACTCACCAGATATCACTGGCAAGATATGCTTGACTCCGGGCGCCCCCCCCTCGACAATGACCTTTGTATCCTTCCAGCAGGCATCGATTATCTCATACCAGTCACCAAAGAAGGTATTGGCATAATTTGTCTAGACTACACTTCAGTTATTCACATAATAAACCTCAAATCGATTGTATTTTTTTTAAAACCTTTTTTACCAGTTCTGAAAAATATACAGGCATTATTATTGCAACAGAACTCAAAATTAAACATTTTGAGTAAAATTTTAATAACATATAGCCTACTGATAAAATAAAGTCAAGGCCAAAGACATCTTAGCCTACAATAACATGACACTACAGCAAACAGCCAATTATATATTTTATGTAGGAGCCTGTTGAGATGTAATGGAGTAATGTAATGGAGTAATGTAATAATGTAATGAAGTAATGTAATGGAGTAATGTAATAATGTAATGGAGTAATGTAATGGAGTAATGTAATAATGTAATAGAGTAATGTAATGTAATAATGTACTGGAGTAATGTAATGGAGTAATGTAATGGAGTAATGTAATGGAGTAATGTAATAATGTAATGGAGTAATGTAATGTAATAATGTACTGGAGTAATGTAATGGAGTAATGTAATAATGTAATGGAGTAATGTAATGTAATAATGTACTGGAGTAATGTAATGTAGTAATGTAATAATGTAATGGAGTAATGTAATAATGTAATGGAGTAATGTAATGGAGTAATGTAATAATGTAATGGAGTAATGTAATGTAATAATGTACTGGAGTAATGTAATGTAGTAATGTAATAATGTCATGGAGTAATATAATGGAGTAATGTAATAATGTAAAGGAGTAATGTAATTATGTAATGGAGTAATGTAATAATGTAATGGAGTAATGTAATAATGTAATGGAATAATGTAATGGAGTAATGTAATGGAGCAATGTAATAATGCAATGGATAATGTAATGGAGTAATGTAATAATGCAATGGAGTAATGTAATGGAGTAATGTAATAATGTAATGGAGTAATGTAATGGAGTTGTGTAATGGAGTAATGTAATAATGTAATGGAGTAATGTAATGGAGTAATGTAATAATGCAATGGAGTAATGTAATGGAGTAATGTAATAATGTAATGGAGTAATGTAATAATGTAATGGAGTAATGTAATAATGTAATGGAGTAATGTAATGGGTAATGTAATGGGTGATGTAATGGAGTGATATAATGTACTGGGGTAATGTAATGGTGTAATATAATGGGTGATGTAATGGGGTGATGTCATGGGTGATATAATGGGTAATGTATTGGGTGATGTAATGGGTGATATAATGGGTAATGTAATGGGTGATAAAATGGGGGGATGTAACAGGGTAATGTAACGGGGTAATGTAATGGGGTGATGTAATGGGGTAATGTAATGGGGCGATGTAATGGGGTGATGTAATGGGGTAATGTAATGTAATGGGGTAATGTAATGGGTTAATGTAATGGTGTATTGTAATGTAATGGGGTAATGTAATGGGGTGATGTAATGGGGTAATGTAATGTAATGTAATGGGGTAATGTAATGGGGTGATGTAATGGGGTGATGTAATGGGGTAATGCAATGTGGTAATGTGATGGGGGTAATGTAATGGGGTAATGTAATGTAATGGGGTAATGTAATGTAATGTAATGGGGTGATGTAATGGGGTAATGTAAGTGGGTAATGTAGTGGGGTAATGTAATGGAGTAATGTGATGGGGTAATGTAATGGGGTAATGTAATGTAATGGGGTAATGTGATGTAATGGGGGGATGTAATGTAATGGGGTAATGTAATGTAATGGGGTAATGTAACGGGGTAATGTAGTGTAAGGGGTAATGTAATGGGGTAATGTAACATGGTGATGCAATGAGGTAATGTAGGCGGTTAATGTAGTGGGGTAATGTAATGGGGTAATGTGGTGGGGGTAATGTAATGGGATAATGTAATGCAATGGGGTAATGTAATGTAATGGGGTAATGTAATGGGGTAATGTGATGGGGTAATGTAAGTGGGTAATGTAGTGGGGTAATGTAATGGGGTAATGTAATGGGTAATGTAACAACACTTAATAGCCTAAAAGCCATGTTCCTGGAGCTCCATTCACTCCTGGAAATCAGGTTAATTGTGAGGAGTCTTATGAACAATATATCTGTTCCTGTGTGAATTATTCCTTATTTCATTTACACTCTCTCCCCCTCCCTCTCCCCCTCCCTCTCCTCTCCCCCTCCTCTCTCCGCCTCCCTCTCCCCCTCCCCCTCCCCTCCCTCTCCCCCTCCTCTCCCTCCCTCCCCCTCCTCTCTCCCTCCTCCCTCTCCTCTCCCTCCTCTCCTCTCTCCTCCTCATCCCTCTCCTCTCCCCTCCCTCTCCCTCTCCCCCTCCCCTCTCTCCTCATCCCTCTCCTCTCCCACTCTCTCCTCCTCCTCCTCTCCTCTCCCCCTCCTCTCTCCTCCTCCCTCTCCTCCTCCCCCCCCTCCTCTCCTCCCCCTCTCCTCATCCCTCTCCTCTCCCCTCTCTCCTCCACTCTTTCCTCTCCCACTCTCTCCTCCTCCCTCTCCTCTCCTCCCCCTCTCTCCTCATCCCTCTCCTCTCCCACTCTCTCTCCTCCTCCCTCTCCTCTCCCTCTCTCTCCTCCTCCCTTTCCTCTCCCACTCTCTCTCCTCCTCCCCGTCCTCTACCCTCTCTCCTCTCCCCCTCTCTCCTCTCCCCTTCCCTCTCCTCTCCCACTCTCTCCTCATCCCTCTCCTCTCCCACTCTCTCTCCTCCTCCGTCTCCTCTCCCCCTCTCTCCTCCTCCCTCTCCTCTCCCTCTCTCTCCTCCTCCCTCTCCTCTCCCACTCTATCCTGTCCTCTCATCTTGTCTCCTCAGCTCCCTCTCCTCTCCCACTCTATCCTCTCCTCTCCTTTTGTCTCCACTCCTCTCCTCTCTCTCCTCCCTCTCCTCTCCCACTCTCTCCTGTCCTCTCCTCTTGTCTCCTCTCCTCCCTCTCCTCTCCCACTCTCTCCTGTCCTCTCATCTTGTCTCCTCTCCTCACCGCTCTCTCCTCCCTCTCCTCTCCCACTCTCTCCAACCTCTCATCTTGTCTCCACTCCTCTCCTCCCTCTCCTCTCCCACTCTCTCCTGTCCTCTCCTCTTGTCTCCTCTCCTCCCTCTCCCACTCTCTCCTGTCCTCTCATCTTGTCTTCTCTCCTCACCGCTCTCTCCTCCCTCTCCTCTCCCACTCTCTCCAACCTCTCATCTTGTCTCCACTCCTCTCCTCCCTCTCCTCTCCCACTCTCTCCAACCTCTCATCTTGTCTCCACTCCTCTCCTCCCTCTCCTCTCCCACTCTCTCCTATCCTCTCATCTTGTCTCCACTCCTCTCCTCCCTCTCCCCTTCCTCAGGCGAGGGCTTTATGTCCGTATGGCCATGTGAGAGAATGAATCTCTCTACCTCAACATTATGGCCGGCAGCAGCTAAGTGTGCCGCCTCATGAAATGTGTCAGCTGGGCTCCCTTGTCTCATCTCCACAGATTGCAGAGCAGACGGGGTCATTACCATATTTATGTCCTCATCACACGGACCTCCCCCTCCACCGCCGTTTATCCCTTTATTACTGAGATATGAAGACGTGATATGAAGCCTGTTAGCTGACAGGCTGCTATTGTAATGAGAGGTAGCACTGAATAATCAGCCTTTTTCACTCTCCTCTACAGTTATACATGGACTCATCCGGAGCACTGTCTGAGTGTCCATAATGGTTCTAGCTATAATCTGGGAAAGTTGAGACCCACGGTGACATTCTTCAGTCTGTCTGGGAGGGTTCTATTTCATAGAAATATGTGTTCTTCTTCTATGGTTCCTATCTCCGTGGTTCCTTCCTTCCATCACCTCTAGAATCCTGGGAGGGTTCTATTTCATAGAGATATGTGTTCTTCTTCTATGGTTCCTATCTCCGTGGTTCCTTCCTTCCATCACCTCTAGAATCCTGGGAGTGTTCCGTGTTCTAGTACCTGACGGTCCTGACATTCTAACCCCTGACTCACTACTTTACACCCAGCTGAGGCAATGAACATTAGTTTGTGACTTTCCCTTCTATCTTCTCGCTCTCGCTCTCTCCCTCTCTCTCCCTCTCTCTCCCCCTTCACACTCTCCCCCAAGATCTGGCCATGTAATCTTATTCATTATGATCTAAAAGGCCAAACTGATCCTAGATCAGCTACTCCTGCTCTGTGATACAGACCCAGACATTTTCTTTTATCTTGCACTACCAACCTATAAAACAGCCTAATCCTAATAGACAGTCACAGACACACCGCAATAATTTAATCAATAACTGAATAAGCCCCCTGGGGATGTTTAGCAGTTTGTGGTTAAATCATTATTAGCTGTGGTAAAATCTTTGTATTCTTAAAATGAGAGTAACAAAAATGTATTTAAATTCCACCTGATATTACAACAACAACAAAAAGTATTTGTGCCTTAAAGAATATCACTGGGTTGGTTTATTAGTTGAATCTAACACATTTCATATGGTGAGGAAAACAAGGTGAGTCTGATCTATATCCTCATTACCACACCACAGATCCACACTTTATCCTTCGTGTAAATTAGTTGCGTCTTTCTCTGCTGCAGTCATTATTGTTATTGGGAACTGTTGACAATGTCATCGAAAGACCACAGAATGTTCCGTGAACATAAGGATGCATGAGATCGAGAGAGAGAGCGCTTGAGAGAGAGAGAGAGAGAGCGCTTGATAGAGAGAGCTTGAAAGAGAGAGAGCTTGAAAGAGAGAGCGCTTGAGAGAGAGAGAGAGAGAGCGCTTGATAGAGAGAGCTTGATAGAGAGGGAGAGCTTGAAAGAGAGAGAGCGCTTGAAAGAGAGAGAGCGCTTGATAGAGAGAGCGCTTGATAGAGAGAGAGCTTGAAAGAGAGAGCTTGAAAGAGAGAGAGAGAGAGAGAGAGAGAGAGAGAGCTTGAAAGAGAGAGAGAGAGAGAGAGAGAGAGAGAGCTTGAGAAGAGAGAGAGCTTGAAAGAGAGAGAGCTTTAGAGAGAGAGAGAGAGAGAGAGAGAGCGCTTGAAACAGAGAGAGAGCTTGAAAGAGAGAGAGAGAGCTTGAAAGAGAGAGAGAGCTTAAGAGAGAGAGAGCGCTTGATAGAGAGAGAGGTTGAAAGAGAGAGAGCTTGAAAGAGAGAGAGAGCTTGAAAGAGAGAGAGAGAGCTTGAGAGAGAGCGCTTGATAGAGAGAGAGCTTGAAAGAGAGAGAGCTTGAAAGAGAGAGAGAGCTTGAGAGAGAGCTTGAAAGAGAGAGAGAGAGAGCTTGAAAGAGCGAGAGCTTGAAAGAGAGATAGAGAGTTTGAAAGAGAGAGAGAGCTTGAAAGAGAGAGAGAGCTTGAAAGAGAGAGAGAGCTTGAAAGAGATAGAGAGCTTGAAAGAGAGAGAGCTTGAAAGAGAGAGAGAGATCTTGAAAGAGAGAGCGAGAGAGCGAGAGAGCGAGAGAGCTAGAGAGAAAGAGAGAGAGAGCGAGCTTGAAAAAGAGAGAGAGAGCTTGAAAAAGAGAGAGAGAGAGAGAGAGAGAGCGATAGATTCGTAAAATTGCATCTAAATGGCTGTTTGTTTCTTGTGTGGGCTTGACTGCAAAACGTGGCAGCTGAGTTGATGAATTCTGGAGCAGAGACAGAACCTCAGCCCGTATCGCACCACGTCGACGACTAACCATCCATCTCTCCCCCGTCTCTCCTCCCCCCAGACCCACCATCCATCTCTCCCCCGTCTCTCCTCCCCCCAGACCCACCATCCATCTCTCCCCCCAGACCCACCATCCCCGTCTCTCCTCCCCCAGACCCACCATCCATCTCTCCCCCGTCTCTCCTCCCCCCAGACCCACCATCCATCTCTCCCCCGTCTCTCCTCCCCCCAGACCCACCATCCATCTCTCCTCCCCCCAGACCCACCATCCATCTCTCCCCCGTCTCTCCTCCCCCCAGACCCACCATCCATCTCTCCCCCGTCTCTCCTCCCCCAGACCCACCATCCATCTCTCCCCCGTCTCTCCTCCCCCAGACCCACCATCCATCTCTCCCCCGTCTCTCCTCCCCCAGACCCACCATCCATCTCTCCCCGTCTCTCCTCCCCCAGACCCACCATCCATCTCTCCCCCGTCTCTCCTCCCCCAGACCCACCATCCATCTCTCCCCCGTCTCTCCTCCCCCAGACCCACCATCCATCTCTCCCCCGTCTCTCCTCCCCCCAGACCACCATCCATCTCTCCCCCGTCTCTCCTCCCCCAGACCCACCATCCATCTCTCCCCGTCTCTCCTCCCCCAGACCCACCATCCATCTCTCCTCCCCCAGACCCACCATCCATCTCTCCCCCCCTCCCTCCCCCAGACCCACCATCCATCTCTCCCCCGTCTCTCCTCCCCCAGACCCACCATCCATCTCTCCCCGTCTCTCCTCCCCCAGACCCACCATCCATCTCTCCCCCGTCTCTCCTCCCCCCAGACCCACCATCCCACCACTACCACATCCACAGCATGGAAACACAGATACAGAAATCACTATACTTTACAGATGAAACTCCTGACATCCCCACAGACGTGGATAGTCTACATAAACAGGCTTTCTGCATGCATGGAAGCACAGCAGCTGAAAGAAAAGGGCTCTGAGTTTTATTCATTTAGTATTATCTGTCTAAACATAGTTTGTCTTGATGACACCATTCTACTGATGATGATGGGTGCTAACTGTCGTTCTCCTCCCCAGACCCACCATCCATCCCCCCGTCTCACTTCCACACACACACACCACCACACACACACACACACCACCCACACACACACACACACACACACACACATACAGCATGGAAACACATACAGAAATCACATACACATACAGATGACACATACACATCCCCACACATACACATAAACACACACATGCACACACACACACTGACACATACACAGGGCTACACACAGTTTTACACATACACATTATCACTAAACACACACTTGATGACACCACACTACTGATGACACACACACACACACACACACACACACACACACACACACACACACACACACACACACACACACACACACACACACACACACACACACACACACACACACACACACACACACACACACACATACACATACACATACACATACACACACACACACACACACACACACACACACACAGACAGAAATGCTAATTAGCACCATGTTTTACACTCACATACTTCCACCCTGGCTGGATCTGCTCCAGCGGAGGGGGATTTTTTAAAACAGTACTGTCTGGAGTTTGGGATAACATCTCATTACAGCCTTTTAATTTAGCTCTTTATTAAAATGTGAAGTCATGAACAAAGACACTGGTACTTTAAAAAGCTGACAGAATAAAACAGCCGTCCCGTGGTTTCTGTCACCTGACGGGAAGGAATAACATGAAGAGTTGAAGAACACGGCTGCTTTGGTTTGAATTCAAATAAAAGATACATACACACCCTCCTCTCTAGCATGTAATGTAAGGATGTGTCCTAAATGGGACTCTATTCCCTACATAGTGATTTATTTAGGGCTTTGATCTAAAGTAGTGCACTATATAGGGAATAGAGCTCTGGTCTAAAGTGGTGCACTATATAGGAAATAGGGCTCTGGTCTATAGTAGTGCACTATATAGAGAATAGGGCTCTGGTCTATAGTAGTGCACTATATAGGGAATAGGGCTCTGGTGTAATGTAGTGCACTATATAGGGAATAGGGCTCCGGTCTAATGTAGTGCACTGTATAGGGAATAGGGCTCTTGTCTAAAGTAGTGCACTATATAGGGAATAGGGCTCTGGTCTAAAGTAGTGCACTATATAGGGAATAGGGCTCTGGTCTATAGTAGCGCACTATATAGGGAATAGGGCTCTGGTCTATAGTAGTGCACTATATAGAGAATAGGGCTCTGGTCTATAGTAGTGCACTATATAGAGAATAGGGCTCTGGTCTATAGTAGTGCACTATATAGGGAATAGGGCTCTGGTGTAATGTAGTGCACTATATAGGGAATAGGGCTCCGGTCTAATGTAGTGCACTGTATAGGGAATAGGGCTCTTGTCTAAAGTAGTGCACTATATAGGGAATAGGGCTCTGGTCTAAAGTAGTGCACTATATAGGGAATAGGGCTCTGGTCTATAGTAGTGCACTATACAGGGAATAGGGCTCTGGTCTATAGTAGTGCACTATATAGGGAATAGGGCTCTGGTCTAAAGTAGTGCACTATATAGGGAATAGGGCTCTGGTCTATAGTAGTGCACTATATAGGGAATAGGGCTCTGGTCTAATGTAGTGCACTATATAGGGAATAGGGCTCTGGTTTAATGTAGTGCAATATAGAGGGAATAGGGCTCCTGGTCTATAGCTACAGTGTCTATGGTCTCTGTGTGGGTTGGTGTTCTGTGTTTATCACACTCCTGACACCAGGGAAAATACTTGGTCTGAGTCCCCTGTCCTCAGGACTCAGCTTTAAAAGCTTATTCAGACATCTCTTCACATAGGGAATCCCAAATGGCACCCTATTCCCTATAGGTCCTGGTCAAAATAAGTGCACTTGAAAGGGAATAGGCGCCTGGACAAAAGAAGTGCAGGCAAAATGACAGGGCGGCAGGTAACCTAGTGGTTAGAGTGTAGGTGGCAGGTAGCCTAGTGGAATAGGGGGGCAGGTAACCTAGTGGTTAGAGTGTAGGCACAGGTAGCCTAGTGGTTAGAGGAATAGGTAACCTGGTTATAGTAGTGCAGGTAGCCTAGTGGTTAGATAGGGCGGCAGGTAACCTAGTGGTTAGAGGAGGCAGGTAACCTAGTGGTTAGAGTGTAGGGGCGGCAGGAAGTGGTTAGGGCAGGTAACCTAGTGGTTAGAGTGTAGTGCAGGTAACCTAGTGGTTAGAGGAGGCAGGTAACCTAGTGGAATAGGGCTAACCTAGTGGTCGGCAGGTACCTAGTGGTTAGAGTGCACTAGGTACCAGTGGAATAGGGGCAGGTAACCTAGTGGTTAGAGGAGGCAGGTAAATTAGAGTGTGCACTAGTGGTTAGAGGAGGCAGGTAACCTAGTGGAATAGGGCAGGTAACCTAGTGGTCAGGTAAAAGTAGTTGCACTAGGTAACCTAGTGGAATAGGGCTCTAGTGGTTGGTCAGGTAACCTAGTGGTTAGTGGACGGCAGGTAACCTAGTGGAAGAGGGGCTCTAGTGGTTGTGTCAGGTAATAGTGGTTAGAGGGGCGGCACTATACCTAGTGGTTAAGTGTAGGGGCTAGTGGTTAGAGGAGGCAGGGTAGAGTGTAGGGCGGCAGGTAACCTAGTGGTTAGAGGAGGCAGGTAACCTAGTGGTTAATAGGGCTAGCCTAGTGGTTAGAGGTAGTGGCAGGTAGCCTAGTGGTTAGAGGAGGCAGGTAACCTAGTGGAAGTGTAGGGGCGGCAGGTAACCTAGTGGTTAGAGGAGGCAGGTAAAGTGGAATAGGGCGGCAGGTAACCTAGTGGTTAGAGGAGGCAGGTAACCTAGTGGTTAGAGTGGGGCGGCAGGTGCCTAGTGGTTAGAGGACGGCATAACCTAGTGGTTAAGGTAACCTAGTGGTTAGAGTGTCCAGGTCCTAGTGGTTAGAGGAGGCCCTAGTGGTTAGATTAGCAGGTAACCAGTGGTTAGAGGAGGCAGGTAACCTAGTGGTTGGTCTCTGTGGTTAGAGTGTGGTGTTCTAGTGGTTAGAGTGTAGGGGGCGGCAGGTAGCCTAGTGGTTAGAGGAGGCAGGTAACCAGTGGTTAGAGAAAGGTAACCTAGTGGTTAGAGTCTAGAGTCAGGTCCTGTGGTTGTTATACCTAGTGGTTAGAGTGTAGGGGAGGCAGGTAGCCTAGTGGTTAGAGGAGGCAGGTAACCTAGTGGTTAGAGTGTGGCAGGTAACCTAGTGGTTAGAGGAGGCAGGTAACCTAGTGGTTAGAGGTCCTGGTCAAAATAAGTGCAACCTAGTGGTTGTAAAGTGGTTAATAGGCGCCTAGTGGTTGGACAAAAGTGGTTAGAGAGGCAGGTAACCTAGTGGTTAGAGCAGGCAAAAGTGGTTAGAGGGAGGCAGGTAACCTAGTGGTTAGAGTGTAGGGGCGGCAGGTAACCTAGTGGTTAGAGTGTAGGGGCAGGCAGGTAGCCTAGTGGTTAGAGTGTAGGGGCGGCAGGTAGCCTAGTGGTTAGAGGAGGCAGGTAACCTAGTGGTTAGAGTGTAGGGAGGTGGCAGGTAGCCTAGTGGTTAGAGTGTAGAGGTGGCAGGTAGCCTAGTGGTTAGAGTGTAGTGGCGGCAGGTAACCTAGTGGTTAGAGTGTAGGGGCGGCATGTAGCCTAGTGGTTAGAGTGTAGAGGAAGCAGGTAGCCTAGTGGTTAGAGTGTAGGGGCGGCAGGTAACCTAGTGGTTAGAGTGTAGAGGAAGCAGGTAACCTAGTGGTTAGAGTGTAGGGGCGGCAGGTAGCCTAGTGGTTAGAGTGTAGTGCTGGCAGGTAACCTAGTGGTTAGAGTGTAGGGGCAGGTAGCCAGTGGTTAGGCCTAGTGGTTAGAGTGTAGAGGTGGCAGGTAGCCTAGTGGTTAGAGTGTAGGGGTGGCAGGTAGCCTAGTGGTGGTTAGAGCCTAGTGGTTAGAGGAAGCAGGTAGCCTAGTGGTTAGAGTGTAGGGGTGGCAGGTAGCCTAGTGGTTAGAGTGTAGAGGCAGGGCCAGGTAGCCTAGTGGTTAGAGTGTAGGGGCGGCAGGTAGCCTAGTGGTTAGAGTGTAGAGGAGGCAGGTAGCCTAGTGGTTGGTTAGGAGGCAGGTAGCCTAGTGGTTAGAGGTGGCAGGTAGACTAGTGGTTAGAGGAGGCAGGAGTGGTTAGAGGGGGAGGCAGGTAGCCTAGTGGTTAGAGTGTAGCAGGTAGCTAGTGGTTAGAGTGTAGAGGTGGCAGGTAACCTAGTGGTTAGAGGTAGAGGAGGCAGGTAGCCTAGTGGTTAGAGTGTAGGGGCGGCAGGTAGCCTAGTGGTTAGAGGAGGCAGGTAGCCTAGTGGTTAGAGTGTAGAGGTGGCAGGTAGCCTAGTGGTTAGAGTGTAGAGGTGGCAGGTAGCCGGCAGGTAACCTAGTGGTTAGAGTGTAGAGGTGGCAGGTAGCCTAGTGGTTAGAGTGTAGGCAGGTAGCCTAGTGGTTAGAGTGTAGAGGCTGGCAGGTAGCCTAGTGGTTAGAGGAGGCAGGTAACCTAGTGGTTAGGAGTGGTTAGAGTGTAGGGGAGGCAGGTAGCCTAGTGGTTAGAGTGTAGGGGTGTAGGGGGCAGGTAGCCTAGTGGTTAGAGTGGTTAGAGTGGGGCGGCAGGTAGCCTAGTGGTTAGAGGTGGCAGGTAATCCAGTGGTGGCAGGTAACCTAGTGGTTAGAGGAGGCAGGTAACCTAGTGGTTAGAGTGTAGGGGAGGCAGGTAACCTAGTGGTTAGAGTGTAGGGGTGGCAGGTAGCCTAGTGGTTAGAGTGTAGAGGTGGCAGGTAACCTAGTGGTTAGAGTGTAGGGGTGGCAGGTAGCCTAGTGGTTAGAGTGTAGAGGTGGCAGGTAATCCAGTGGTTAGAGTGTAGAGGCGGCAGGTAACCTAGTGGTTAGAGTGTAGGGCTGGCAGGTAACCTAGTGGTTAGAGTGTAGGGCTGGCAGGTAACCTAGTGGTTAGAGTGTAGGGCTGGCAGGTAACCTAGTGGTTAGAGTGTAGGCTGGCAGGTAACCTTGTGGTTAGAGTGTAGAGGTGGCAGGTAACCCAGTGGTTAGAGCGTTGGACCAGTAACTGAAAGGTTGCTGGATCAAATCCCTGAGCTGACAAGGTACAAATCTGTTTCAGATCATTCTGTTTCAGATCTTACTGTTTCAAATAGTTCTGTTTCAGATCATTCTGTTTCAGATCATTCTGTTTCAGATCATTCTGTTTCAGATCGTTCTGTTTCAGATCATTCTGTTTCAGATCTTACTGTTTCAAATAGTTCTGTTTCAGATCATTCTGTTTCAGATCATTCTGTTTCAGATCATTCTGTTTCAGATCATTCTGTTTCAGATCTTATTGTTTCAGATCATTCTGTTTCAGATCATTCTGTTTCAAATCATTCTGTTTCAGATCATTCTGTTTCAGATCATTCTGTTTCAGATCGTTCTGTTTCAGATCTTATTGTTCCGGTGGGCAATGCGCTTAAATAAGTAAACTAGTTCAGACAACTGTTCTCCCTGTCTCCTGAAAGTTTTTGTGTGGGTTGGACTAAAGCTAGAGAAACAGAAAGTTGCAGGGGTGTTTTGAATGTATGTTATGCATGAGAAGGAGGAGTTATGCATGGAAGGAGGAGGGGTTATGTATGTTATGCATGAAAAGGAGGTGGAGTGTAGTTCTGGCTATGCTCTTCAAGAGGTGATGAAAGCTACTCTTCCTGGGGTTTATTATGGATCCCCATTAGTTCCTGCCAAGGCAGCAGCTACTCTTCCTGGGGTTTATTATGGATCCTCATTAGTTCCTGCCAAGACAGCAGCTACTCTTCCTGTGGTTTATTATGGATCCCCATTAGTTCCTGCCAAGACAGCAGCTACTCTTCCTGGGGTTTATTATGGATCCCCATTAGTTCCTGCCAAGGCAGCAGCTACTCTTCCTGGGGTTTATTATGGATCCCCATTAGTTCCTGCCAAGGCATCAGCTACTCTTCCTGGGGTTTATTATGGATCCTCATTAGTTCCTGCCAAGACAGCAGCTACTCTTCCTGGGGTTTATTATGGATCCCCATTAGTTCCTGCCAAGGCAGCAGCTACTCTTCCTGGGGTTTATTATGGATCCTGCCATTAGTTCCTGGATCCCAAGACAAGCAGCAGCTACTCTTCCTGGGGTTTATTATGGATCCCCATTAGTTCCTGCCAAGGCAGCAGCTACTCTTCCTGGGGTTTATTATGGATCCCCATTAGTTCCTGCCAAGGCAGCAGCTAGTTCCTGCCAAGGCAGCAGCTTCCTTGGGGTTTATTAAGGATCCTCATTAGTTCCTGCCAAGGCAGCAACTACTCTTCCTGGGGTTTATTATGGATCCCAATTAGTCAAGGCAGCAGCTACTCTTCCTGGGGTTTATTAAGGATCCTCATTAGTTCCTGCCAAGACAGCAGCTACTCTTCCTGGGGTTTATTATGGATTATGCAGATACTCTTCCTGGGGTTTATTATGGATCCTCATTAGTTCCTGCCAAGGCAGCAGCTACTCTTCCTGGGGTTTATTATGGATCCCCTTCCTGGGGTTTATTATGGATCCCCATTAGTTCCAGCCAAGGCAGCAGCTATTCTTCCTGGGGTTTATTATGGACCCCCATTAGTTCCTGCCAAGGCAGCAGCTACTCTTCCTGTGGTCCAAACACACCAACACACGTAAAAACTAATATGACACGAGCTGAATTAAAAGTAAAAGGTTTTGAAAATAAAAAGCTTGCGGTACACTCAGTGCTTTTCGCTTGTTTTGTTTTGTGAGAAATCTTTGGAAAATAACAGGAATTTCGCAGTAGTATGAAAAGCGTTTACTAAAACATCATGTCTCAAAATCGATATATATATCTTACCTCAATGTTATTTTATGGCCTGCGGATTCATGAAGAAACCATATGAGTTCAACAGAAAGTGTGAGGTAGCCTTCATTCTCACACTGTATCTAGGTGACGTAATGTTGTGTCTGTCAGGTAGCCTTCATTCTCACACTGTATCCTGCCGAGATGTATATTTTTCCTTATTTTTGACGACCTTTTCGCTCTTGCATCCAGCTCTTGCCATCCTACAAGGGTAAAAACTCCATCCTACAAGGGTAAATACTCCATTCTAAAAGGGTAAAAACTCCATCCTACAAGGGTAAAAACTCCATCCTACAAAGGTAAAAAACTCCATCCTAAAAAGGTAAAAACTCCATCCTACAAGGGTTAAAAACTCCATCCTACAAGGGTTAAAACTCCATCCTACAAGGGTAAAAAACTCCATCCTACAAGGGTTAAAAACTCCATCCTACAAGGGTTAAAACTCCATCCTACAAGGGTAAAAAACTCCATCCTACAAGGGTAAAAAACTCCATCCTACAAGGGTAAAAACTCCATCCTACAAGGGTAAAAAACTCCATCCTACAAGGGTAAAAACTCCATCCTACAAGGGTAAAAAACTCCATCCTACAAGGGTAAAAGCTCCATCCTACAAGGGTAAATACTCCATCCTACAAGGGTAAAAACTCCATCCTACAAGGGTAAAAACTCCATCCTACAAGGGTTAAAACTCCATCCTACAAGGGTAAAAAACTCCATCCTACAAGGGTTAAAAACTCCATCCTACAAGGGTAAAAAACTCCATCCTACAAGGGAAAAAAACTCCATGGATTACAAGGACATTAAAAACTCCATTACAAGGGTTAAAACTCCATCCTACAAGGGTCAAAATTGCATTTCTGGATTATCATTAGAGACAGTGAGGTGAGAGACATTATTATCCTAGAGCTGACCTCATCCTCTGTGGTCAAAATATGCATCTGTGTGTCTGTGACACCTTATTATTTGTGTCCTGGAAGTGATTAGAGTGTGTGTGTGTGTGTGTGTGTGTGTGTGTGTGTGTGTGTGTGTGTGTGTGTGTGTGTGTGTGTGTGTGTGTGTGTCGTGTGTGTCTGTGTGTGCGTGTGTGTGTGTGTGTGCGTGTGTGTGTGTGTGTGTGTGTGTGCGTGTGTGCGTGTGTGTGTGTGCGTGTGTGTGTGTGTGTGTGTGTGTGTATGTGTTTCCTGCCTGTTGTCACTGCACTGAAGGGGCAGGCCCTTAGAGGAGCCTGTGTGGCTGCTGCCGGGCGCCAGTTCTCTCCCTCACACTGCATGAGGTCAAATCATGCAGACATGGGGTCAACTGTCTGATACACATATTTACTTCTGAGGAGAAGCTGTACCTTCTCCAGGGACTACAGCCTTTAATATTATACACTACCTACTTACTGGCAGAATTCACAACCCACAATCCTTTTCTCTGCTTTCTTCTGGCACGGGAAAACCTTTGTGTGTACACTGCAGGCGTACAGCTGGAACACGTTTCACAATCCCCTGACCTTCTCAAGGAGAGTTCTGCTCCTGTACCATATATAGCATTGAATAAATGTTTCTCCTTAATACTTTCAAATGTGTTCTCTCTCTCTTGTAGCTCTCGTTATGTGTTCTCTCTCTCTCTTGTAGCTCTCGTTATGTGTTCTCTCTCTCTTGTAGCTCCCGTTATGTGTTCTCTCTCTCTTGTAGCTCTCGTTATGTGTTCTCTCTCTTGTAGCTCTCGTTATGTCTTTCTCTCTCTTGTAGCTTGTATGTGTTCTCTCTCTTGTAGCTCTCGTTATGTGTCTCTTCTCTTGTAGCTCTCGTTATGTGTTCTCTCTCTCTTGTAGCTCTCGTTATGTTTTCTCTCTCTCTTGTAGCTCTCGTTATGTGTTTCTCTCTCTTGTAGCTCTCGTTATGTGTTCTCTCTCTCTTGTACCTCTCTCTCTCTCTCTTGTAGCTCTCGTTATGTGTTCTCTCTCTCTTGTAGCTCTCGTTATGTGTTCTCTCTCTCTTGTAGCTCTCGTTATGTGTTCTCTCTCTCTCTTGTTATGTGTTTCTCTCTCTTGTAGCTTCGTTATGTGTTCTTCTCTCTTGTAGCTCTCTGTTATGTGTTTCTCTCTCTCTTGTCTCGTTATGTGTTCTCTCTCTCTTGTAGCTCTCGTTATGTGTCTCTCTCTCTTGTAGCTCTCGTTATGTGTTCTCTCTCTTGTAGCTCTCGTTATGTGTTCTCTCTCTCTTGTAGCTCTCGTTATGTGTTCTCTCTCTCTCTCGTTATGTGTTCTCTCTCTCTTGTAGCTCTCGTTATGTGTTCTCTCTCTCTTGTAGCTCTCGTTATGTGTTCTCTCTCTCTCTTGTAGCTCTCGTTATGTGTTCTCTCTCTCTTGTAGCTCTCGTTATGTGTTCTCTCTCTCTTGTAGCTCTCGTTATGTGTTCTCTCTCTCTTGTAGCTCTCGTTATGTGTTCTCTCTCTCTTGTAGCTCTCGTTATGTGTTCTCTCTCTCTTGTAGCTCTCGTTATGTGTCTCTTGTAGCTCTCGTTATGTGTTCTCTCTCTCTTGTCTCGTTATGTGTTCTCTCTCTCTTGTAGCTCTCGTTATGTGTTTCTCTCTCTTGTCTTGTATGTGTTCTCTCTCTCTTGTTATGTGTTCTCTCTCTCTTGTAGCTCTCGTTATGTGTTCTCTCTCTCTTGTAGCTCTCGTTATGTGTTCTCTCTCTCTTGTAGCTCTCGTTATGTGTTCTCTCTCTCTTGTAGCTCTCGTTATGTGTTCTCTCTCTCTCTTGTAGCTCTCGTTATGTGTTCTCTCTCTGTAGCTCTCGTTCTCTCTTGTTATGTGTGTTCTCTCTCTCTTGTAGCTCTCGTTATGTGTTCTCTCTCTCTTGTAGCTCTCGTTATGTGTTCTCTCTCTCTTGTAGCTCTCGTTATGTGTTCTCTCTCTCTTGTAGCTCTCGTTATGTGTTCTCTCTCTCTTGTAGCTCTCGTTATGTGTCGTGATTAATTGCCGGGCCATGAAAATCACAGAGTGGGCCTTTTTAATGGCCAGCCATCGTCTGCTCTAAATCAACTGTAATGATACCATCACCACGGCGACGGCCAGTCTGGGTTTTTAATCTTATAAACCCTAGCGCATTTCTTACTGTATATAACTAATATGAATGTAACTGACATAATCACATAGAATTGATTCCTGTATCATTATCTATTGACCTTTTTATGTTTTATAATCCGATTTAACTCCTGGCTTGACTTAAATAATATTTTAAATTAAGAATAACTGAAAATCTAAATCTTCACATCACATCTAATTGATCATTATTGATCTAATAATTGAAGATATTATTGTAATAGGAGGGGGAATATTCAATAACAACATTACATTAAGTTCTTGTTTGTGGAAAGATTTTCAAGGGTTATTCAGAAGTAAAAGTTTATAAGTTTATACTCCCAGGCCGTCTCAGTCCCAGGCCGTCTCAGTCCTAGGCAGTCTCAGTCCCAGGCCGTCTCAGTCAGTCTCAGTCCTAGGCAGTCTCAGTCCCAGACAGTCTCAGTCCCAGACAGTCTCAGTCCCAGGCAGTCTCAGTCCCAGGCCGTCTCAGTCCCAGACAGTCTCAGTCCCAGGCAGTCTCAGTCCCAGACAGTCTCAGTCCCAGACAGTCTCAGTCCCAGACAGTCTCAGTCCCAGGCAGTCTCAGTCCCAGGCAGTCTCAGTCCCAGACAGTCTCAGTCCCAGACAGTCTCAGTCCCAGGCAGTCTCAGTCCCAGACAGTCTCAGTCCCAGGCCGTCTCAGTCCCAGACAGTCTCAGTCCCAGGCAGTCTCAGTCCCAGACAGTCTCAGTCCCAGGCAGTCTCAGTCCCAGACAGTCTCAGTCCCAGACAGTCTCAGTCCCAGACAGTCTCAGTCCCAGGCCGTCTCAGTCCCAGGCAGTCTCAGTCCCAGGCAGTCTCAGACCCAGGCAGTCTCAGTCCCAGGCAGTCTCTGTCCCAGGCCGTCTCAGTCCCAGGCAGTCTCAGTCCCAGACAGTCTCAGACCCAGGCAGTCTCAGTCCCAGGACAGTCTCAGTCCAGACAGTCTCAGTCCCAGGCAGTCTCAGTCCCAGGACAGTCTCAGTCCCAGACAGTCTCAGTCCCAGACAGTCTCAGTCCCAGGCAGTCTCAGTCCTAGACAGTCTCTGTCCCAGACAGTCTCAGTCCCAGGCAGTCTCAGTCCCAGGCAGTCTCAGTCCCAGACAGTCTCTGTCCCAGGCAGTCTCAGTCCCAGACAGTCTCTGTCCCAGGCCGTCTCAGTCCCAGGCAGTCTCAGTCCCAGACAGTCTCAGTCCCAGACAGTCTCTGTCCCAGACAGTCTCTGTCCCAGACAGTCTCAGTCCCAGGACGTCTCAGTCCCAGACAGTCTCTGTCCCAGACAGTCTCTGTCCCAGGCCGTCTCAGTCCCAGGCCGTCTCAGTCCCAGACAGTCTCAGTCCCAGGCCGTCTCAGTCCCAGACAGTCTCAGTCCCAGGCAGTCTCAGTCCCAGACAGTCTCAGTCCCAGACAGTCTCAGTCCCAGACAGTCTCAGTCCCAGGCAGTCTCAGTCCCAGGCCGTCTCAGTCCCAGGCAGTCTCAGTCCCAGGCCGTCTCAGACCTGTCAGCTTTGGTCTCAATATGTCTCTCTCTCTCTCTCTCACACCTTGACAACTACTACACATAAACTACACTACCACTTCACAACTCTCTGGGAAGCATTCACCATTCACTCAAACCTGGAGCAGAGACCCCCAGAGAACCCAGCTGGTTAAAAGTAATGCATTATATTGGTTAATACGATCCCACTTGGGATGAAGACCTATAGCCCCCACATTTCAATAATTACTTTTCTAGAGCTGCCACCCTTTAGACCAAAGTGGCCTCTAAATCTGTCACACCTCATTGCCACACACACATGCACACGGGTACAGACACACACACACACAAACTCACATGCATAGACACACACACACACACACTTTACAGCAGCCTCCAAGTCATGCACTCAGCTATCGTTCCTGGTGAGCCCCAGAGAACTGAGCCCTGAAAATACAGCAGGTCAACCCTCTCCACGTCTCTCTCCCCTTCTCTCCCTCCATCTCCCCTACACCCCTCTCCATCTCCCCTTCTCTCCTCCCTCTCCCTCCTCTCCATCTCCCCTTCTCTCCTCCCTCTCCCTCCTCTCCATCTCCCCTACACCCCTCTCCATCTCCCCTACACCCCTCTCCATCTCCCCTTCTCTCCTCCCTCTCCCTCCTCTCCATCTCCCCTTCTCTCCTCCCTCTCCCTCATCTCCATCTCCCCTACACTCCCCTCCTCCTCTTCCCCCTCTATCTTCCCTCCTCTCCATCTCCCTTACTCTCTCCTTTCCTCTCCTCTCCTGCTCTGGAAGCTGTAGGTCACATAAAACATTTCTGTGTTGTTGATCTTGGTTGAATTCCAAATGCTGAGAGTTCAGGAACCCTTATGTCTGCATCTCAAATAGCACTCTATCCTCTATTCTCTATTCTCTCATGGGGGGGGGGGGTTCCCGGTTGGAGTTAAGCACATGTAAATGGGCCTTCCATTTTTTTTCCTCTCTGTTCTCTCTTTGTGTATTCTGAGCTAGAACTTAAGCATGAGAACAGCATGCTATTCACCCGCAATTCACCCGCTATTCACCCGCTATTCACCCGTTATTCACCCGCTATTCACCCGCTATTCACCTGCTATTCATCCACTATTCACCCGCTATTCACCCGCTATTCACCTGCTATTCACCCGCTATTCACCCGCTATTCACCGGCTATTCACCCGCTATTCACCCGCTATTCACCTGCTATTCACCCGCTATTCACCTGCTATTCACCTGCTATTCACCCGCTATTCACCCGCTATTCACCGGCTATTCACCCTCTAATCACCCGCTATTCACCCGCTATTCACCCACTATTCACCCGCTATTCACCCGCTATTCACCCGCTATTCA
Source organism: Oncorhynchus masou masou (assembly GCF_036934945.1). Lineage (NCBI taxonomy): Eukaryota > Metazoa > Chordata > Actinopteri > Salmoniformes > Salmonidae > Oncorhynchus > Oncorhynchus masou. Next base: position 827,914 of record NC_088240.1, read on the forward strand.
TCTGCTATTCACCTGCTGCTATTCATCCGCTATTCACCGGCTATTCACCTGCTATTCACTATTCACCCGCTATTCACTGCCGCTATTCACCTGCTATTCACCGGCTATTCACCTGCTATTCTATTCACCTGCTATTCACCTATTCACCTGCTATTCACCGGCTATTCACCCGCTATTCACCTGCTATTCACCGCTATTCACCTGCTATTCACCGGCTATTCACCCTCTATTCACCCGCTATTCACCCGCTATTCACCGGCTATTCACCCGCTATTCACCTGCTATTCACCGGCTATTCACCGGCTATTCACCCTCTATTCCGCTATTCACCCCCTATTCACCCGCTATTCACCTGCTATTCACCCGCTATTCACCCGCTATTCACCTGCGACAGGGTAGCCTAGTGGTTAGAGCGTTGGACTAGTAACCGAAAGGTTGCAAGTTCAAATCCCCGAGCTGACAAGGTACAAATCTGTCGTTCTGCCCCTGAACAGGCAGTTAACCCACTGTTCCTAGGCCGTCATTGAAAATAAGAATTTGTTCTTAACTGGTAAAATAAAAATAAAATTCACCCGCTATTCACCCGCTATTCACCTGCTATTCATGGGGGGGGGATCAAAGCAAACTAAGGTGTGTCTGCAAATGTGGCGTGTTACCGTGAATAAGGTCAAGCGTTCAATGATTAGTGAATATCAGGGTAGATTTATGGGACTATTGATCAACTCCTATTACACGTCCATGATTCTGTCACACCCTGACCATAGTTTATTTGTATGTTTCAATGTTTTGGTTGGTCAGGGTGTGATCTGAGTGGGCATTCTATGTTGGATGTCTTGTTTGTCTATTTCTATGTCTGGCCTGATATGGTTCTCAATCAGAGGCAGGTATTAGTCATTGTCTCTGATTGGAACCATATTTAGGTAGCCTGGGTTTCACTGTGTGTTTGTGGGTGATTGTTCCTGTCTCTGTGTTTGTTGCACCAGTCAGGGCTGTTTCGGTTTTCGACGTTTGTTGTTTTTGTATTGTTCGTGTTTACTTCATCATTAAAAGATGTATCTAACGAACCACGCTGCATTTTGGTCCGATCCTTGTTCCACCTCTTCTTCAGAGGAGGAGTTAGAAGAACCGCGTTACAGAATCACCCACCACAAACGGACCAAGCGGAGTGGTAACAGGCAACAGCGGAAACAGGAGCAACAAAGAGAGGAAAGGACATGGGAACAGATTCTGGACTACACTACGTGGGAAGAAATAGACAGGTGGACGGCCGACCCAGGAGGAGTGCCCGAGCCCGCCTGGGATTCGCTGGAGCAGTGCGAAGAGGGGTATAGAAAAATGGAGTTGTTGATGCAAGCACGGCGGCGCGATAGGAAGCCCGGGAGTCAGCCCCAAAAAATGTCTTGGGGGGAGCTAACAGGGAGTATGGCTACGCCAGGTAGGAGACCTGCGCAAACTCCCTGTGCGTACCGGGGGGCTATAGAGACCGGGCAGGCACCGCGTTATGCTGTGGTGCGCACGGTGTCTTCAGTGCGGGTGCATAGCCCGGTGTGTTCTATTCCAGCTCCGCGTATCGGCCGGGCTAGATTGAGCATCGAGCCAAATGCCATGAAGCCGGCTCTACGCATCTGGTCCCCAGTGCGTCTCCTTGGGCCGGCTTACATGGCACCAGCCTTACGCTCGGTGTCCCCGGTTCGCCTTCATAGCACAGTGCGGGCTATTCCACCTTGCCGCACTGGCAGAGCGACCGGGAGTATTCAACCAGGTAAGGTTGGGCAGGCTCGGTGCTCAAGAGCTCCAGTGCGCAAGCACAGTCCGGTCTACCCAGTACCACCTCCACACCCCAGCCCTCCGGTGGCAGCTCCCCGCACCAGGCTTCCTGTGCGTGTCCTCGGCCCAGTACCACCAGTGCCAGCACCAGGCCTACAGTGCGCCTCGCCTCTCCAGCGCTGCCGGAGCCTTCCTCCTCTCCTGTGCTGCTAGAGCCTCCCGCCTGTTTAGCGCAGCCAGAGCTGCCAGTCTGCATGGAGCAGCCAGAGCTGTCAGTCTGCATAGAGCAGCCATAGCTGTCAGTCTGCATGGAGCTGCCAGTCTGCATGGAGCTGCCAGTCTGCAAGGAGCTGCCAGTCTGCAAGGAGCTGTCAGTCTGCAAGGAGCTGCCAGTCTGCAGGGAGCTGCCAGATCTGTTAATCTGCATGGAGCAGCCAGAGCTGTTAGTCTGCAAGAAGCCGCCAGAGCTGTCAATCTGCATGGAGAAGCCAGAGCCGCCAGTCAGCATGGAGCAGCCAGAGCCGCCAGTCAGCATGAAGCAGCCAGAGCTGCCAGTCAGCGTGGAGCAGCCAGAGCTGTCAGTCTGCCAGGATCCGCCAGTCAGCCAAACTCTTCCAGATCTGCCAGTCAGCCAGACTCTTCCAGATCTGCCAGTCAGCCAGACTCTTCCAGTTCTGCCAGTCAGCCAGACTCTTCCAGATCTGCCAGTCAGCCAGACTCTTCCAGATCTGCCAGTCAGCCAGACTCTTCCAGATCTGCCAGTCAACCAGACGCTTCCAGATCTGCTGCGCTGAACAGGCGGGAGACTCCAGCAGCGCAGGAGAGGAGGAAGGCTCTGGCTGCGCTGAACAGGCGAGGCGCACAGTAGGTCTGATGCGTGGTGCTGGCACTGGTGGTACTGGGCCGAGGAATAGCCCGCACTGGGTTATGCAGGCGAACCGGGGACACCGATCGTAAGGCTGGTGCCATGTAAGCCGGCCCAAGGAGACGCACTGGGGACCAGATGCGTAGAGCCGGCTTCATGGCATTTAGCTCGACGCTCAATCAAGCCCGGCCAATACGCGGAGCTGGAATAGAATGCACCGGGCTATGCACCCGCACTGGAGACACTGTGCGCACCACAGCATAACACGGTGCCTGCCCGGTCTCTCTAGCCCCCCGGTAACCACAGGAAGTTGGCGCAGGTCTCCTACCTAGCGTCGCCATACTCCCTGTGAGGCCCCCCCCCAAGACATTTTTGGGGCTGACTCCCGGGATTCCAACAGCGTCGCCGTGCTGCCTCCTCAGACCTGCGCCTCTCAGCTCTCTCCGCCTCTAGTTCTTCTTCGGGGCGGCGATATTCTCCTGGCTGATCCCAAGGTCCTTCTCCGAATAATTCCTCCTCCCATGTCGATACCTCCTTTTGTTGCTAATTGGGGCGGCTACACTCCCCTGGTTAGCCCAGGGTCCTCTCCCGTCGACGATTTCCTCCCAAGTCCAAAAGTTCTTTTTACACTGCTCCTGCTGCTGCCTTTGCTGTTTCTCCTGTGGCTCCTGCCTGTTGACACGCTGCTTGGTCCGTTTGTGGTGGGTGATTCTGTAACGGTTTTCATGCGGTGAAAGAGAGTCGGACCAAAATGCAGCGTGTAGATTGCGATCCATGTTTAATGAACAAAACATGAATCTAATTACAAACACCACAAAACAAAGAACGTAACGAAAACCGAAACAGCTTATACTAGTGTAAACTAACACAGATACAGGAACAAGGACACTAAGGACAATCACCCACGAAACACACAAAGAATATGGCTGCCTAAATATGGTTCCCAATCAGAGACAACGATAAACACCTGCCTCTTGAGAACCACTTCAGACAGCCATAGACTTAACTAGAACACCCCACTAAGCTACAAACCCAATACCAACACACCACATACAAAAACCCCATGCCACACCCTGGCCTGACCAAATAAATGAAAATAAACACAACCAGGGCGTGACACAAAGGGAAAGAAGGTATTTGAATGAAGACTGTCCAATGTCACTGTTATGTAAAAACAGAGTCAATCATGGACACTCTCGCTGACCGTTGCTTTGAGTGATGTGTTGTTGTCTCTACCTTGTGGCCCGTATCACTATGTTACATTTGATGCAAAGGTTCAACCACATTTATTTTTGGTGAACAAAAAGGCCTTTCATCTGCTGTCATTACATTTTCATTTTTAGTGTGGCTGGTGATGTGTAAAGAGAGGTAACCACACCTGTAAAGAGAGGTAACAACACCTGTAAAGAGAGGTAACCACACCTGTAAAGAGAGGTAACCACACCTGTAAAGAGAGGTAACAACACCTGTAAAGAGAGGTAACCACACCTGTAAAGAGAGGTAACCACACCTGTAAAGAGAGGTAACCACACCTGTAAAGAGAGGTAACCACACCTGTAAAGAGAGGTAACCACACCTGTAAAGAGAGGTAACCACACCTGTAAAGAGAGGTCACCACACCTGTAAAGAGAGGTAACCACACCTGTAAAGAGAAGTAACCACAACTGTAAAGAGAGGTAACCACACCTGTAAAGAGAGGTAACCACACCTGTAAAGAGAAGTAACCACACCTGTAAAGAGAAGTAACCACACCTGTAAAGAGAGGGAACCACACCTGTAAAGAGAGGTCACCACACCTGTACAGAGAGGTAACCACACCTGTAAAGAGAGGTAACAACACCTGTAAAGAGAGGTAACCACACCTGTAAAGAGAAGTAACCACAACTGTAAAGAGAGGTAACCACACCTGTAAAGAGAAGTAACCACAACTGTAAAGAGAGGTAACCACACCTGTAAAGAGAGGTAACAACACCTGTAAAGAGAAGTAACCACACCTGTAAAGAGAGGTCACCACAACTGTAAAGAGAGGTCACCACACCTGTAAAGAGAGGTAACCACACCTGTAAAGAGAAGTAACCACACCTGTAAAGAGAGGTAACCACACCTGTAAAGAGAGGTAACCACACCTGTAAAGAGAGGTAACCACACCTGTAAAGAGAGGTAACCACACCTGTAAAGAGAAGTAACCACACCTGTAAAGAGAGGTAAACACACCTGTAAAGAGAGGTAACCACAACTGTAAAGAGAGGTCACCACACCTGTAAAGAGAGGTAACCACACCTGTAAAGAGAAGTAACCACACCTGTAAAGAGAGGTAACCACACCTGTAAAGAGAGGTAACCACACCTGTAAAGAGAGGTAACCACACCTGTAAAGATAGGTAACCACACCTGTAAAGAGAGGTAACCACACCTGTAAAGATAGGTAACCACACCTGTAAAGAGAGGTCACCACACCTGTAAAGAGAGGTAACCACAACTGTAAAGAGAAGTAACCACACCTGTAAAGAGAAGTAACCACACCTGTAAAGAGAAGTAACCACAACTGTAAAGAGAGGTAACCACACCTGTAAAGAGAAGTAACCACACCTGTAAAAGAGGTAACCACACCTGTAAAGAGAAGTAACCACAACTGTAAAGAGAGGTAACCACACCTGTAAAGAGAAGTAACCACAACTGTAAAGAGAGGTAACCACACCTGTAAAGAGAAGTAACCACACCTGTAAAGAGAGGTAACCACACCTGTAAAGAAAGGTAACCACACCTGTAAAGAGAGGTAACCACACCTGTAAAGAGAGGTCACCACACCTGTAAAGAGAGGTAACCACACCTGTAAAGAGAGGTAACCACACCTGTAAAGAGAGGTCACCACACCTGTAAAGAAAGGTAACCACACCTGTAAAGAAAGGTAACCACACCTGTAAAGAGAAGTAACCACACCTGTAAAGAGAGGTAACCACACCTGTAAAGAGAGGTAACCACACCTGTAAAGAGAGATCACCACACCTGTAAAGAGAGGTAACCACACCTGTAAAGAGAGGTAACCACACCTGTAAAGAGAGGTCACCACACCTGTAAAGAGAGGTAACCACACCTGTAAAGAGAGGGAACCACACCTGTAAAGTGAGGGAACCACACCTGTAAAGAGAGGTCACCACACCTGTAAAGAGAGGTAACCACACCTGTAAAGAGAGGTAACCACACCTGTAAAGAGATCACCACACCTGTAAAGAGAGGTCACCACACCTGTAAAGAGAGGTCACCACACCTGTAAAGAGAGGTCACCACACCTGTAAAGAGAGGGAACCACAGCTGTAAAGAGAGGTCACCACACCTGTAAAGAGAGGGAACCACACCTGTAAAGAGAGGGAACCACACCTGTAAAGAGGTAACCACACCTGTAAAGAGAGGTCACCACACCTGTAAAGAGAGGTAACCACACCTGTAAAGAGAGGTCACCACACCTGTAAAGAGAGGTCACCACACCTGTAAAGAGAGGGAACCACACCTGTAAAGAGAGGTCATCACACCTGTAAAGAGAGGTCACCACACCGGTAAAGAGTAACCACACCTGTAAAGAGAGGTCACCACACCTGTAAAGAGAGGTCACCACACCTGTAAAGAGAGGTCACCACACCTGTAAAGAGAGGTAACCACACCTGTAAAGAGAGGGAACCACACCTGTAAAGAGAGGGAACCACACCTGTAAAGAGAGGGAACCACACCTGTAAAGAGAGGGAACCACACCTGTAAAGAAGAGGGAACCACACCTGTAAAGAGGTAACCACACCTGTAAAGAGAGGTAACCACACCTGTAAAGAGAGGAACCACACCTAACCACACCTGTAAAGAGAGGTAACCACACCTGTAAAGAGAGGGTAACCACACCTGTAAAGAGAGGTAACCACACCTGTAAAGAGAGGAACCACACCTGTAAAGAGAGGTAACCACACCTGTAAAGAGAGGTAACCACACCTGTAAAGAGAGGTAACCACACCTGTAAAGAGAGGTAACCACACCTGTAAAGAGAGGTAACCACACCTGTAAAGAGAGGTAACCACACCCAGGTAACCACACCTGTAAAGAGAGGTCACCACACCTGTAAAGAGAGGTAACCACACCTGTAAAGAGAGGTAACCACACCTGTAGGTCACCACACCTGTAAAGAGAGGTAACCACACCTGTAAAGAGAGGTAACCACACCTGTAAAGAGAGGGAACCACACCTGTAAAGAGAGGTAACCACACCTGTAAAGAGAGAAGAGGTAACCACACCTGCAAAGAGAGGGAACCACACCTGTAAAGAGAGGTCACCACACCTGTAAAGAGAGGGAACCACACCTGTAAAGAGAGGTAACCACACCTGTAAAGAGAGGTAACCACACCTGTAAAGAGAGGTAACCACACCTGTAAAGAAAGGTCACCACACCTGTAAAGAAAGGTAACCACACCTGTAAAGAGAGGTCCCACACCTGTAAAGAGAGGTCACCACACCTGTAAAGAGAGGTAACCACACCTGTAAAGAGAGATCACCACACCTGTAAAGAGAGGAACCACACCTGTAAGAGAGGTAACCACACCTGTAAAGAGAGGTAACCACACCTGTAAAGAGAGGTCACCACACCTGTAAAGAGAGGTAACCACACCTGTAAAGAGAGGTAACCACACCTGTAAAGAGAGGGAACCACACCTGTAAAGAGAGGTCACCACACCTGTAAAGAGAGGTAACCACACCTGTAAAGAGAGGGAACCACACCTGTAAAGAGAGGTCACCACACCTGTAAAGAGAGGTAACCACACCTGTAAAGAGAGGTAACCACACCTGTAAAGAGAGGTAACCACACCTGTAAAGAGAGGGAACCACACCTGTAAAGAGAGGTCACCACACCTGTAAAGAGAGGTCACCAACCCACACACCTGTAAAAAGGGAACCACACCTGAGAGAGTCACTACACCTGTAAGAGAGGTCACCACACCTGTAAAGAGAGGTCACCACACCTGTAAAGAGGTAACCACACCTGTAAAGAGGGTAACCACACCTGTAAAGAGAGGTAACCACACCTGTAAAAAGAGAGGAACCACACCTGTAAAGAGAGGTAACCACACCTGTAAAGAGAGGTCACCACACCTGTAAAGAGAGGGAACCACACCTGTAAAGAGAGGTAAAGAGGGAACCACACCTGTAAAGAGAGGGAACCACACCTGTAAAGAGAGGTAACCACACCTGTAAAGAGAGGTAACCACACCTGTAAAGAGAGGGAACCACACCTGTAAAGAGAGGTAACCACACCTGTAAAGAGAGGTAACCACACCTGTAAAGAGTAACCACAGGGTAACCACACCTGTAAAGAAGGGAACCACACCTGTAAAGAGAGGGAACCACACCTGTAAAGAGAGGGTAAAGAACCACACCTGTAAAGAGAGGTCACCACACCTGTAAGAGAGGTCACCACACCTGTAAAGAGAGGAACCACACCTGTAAAGAGAGGGAACCACACCTGTAAAGAGAGGTAACCACACCTGTAAAGTCACCACACCTGTAAAAGAGATCACCACACATGTAAAGAGGGAACCACACCTGTAAAGAGAGGTAACCACACCACCTGTAAAGATAGGGAACCACACCTGTAAAGAGAGGGAACCACACCTGTAAAGAGAGGTAACCACACCTGTAAAGAAAGGTCACCACACCTGTAAAGAGAGGTAACCACACCTGCAAAGAGAGTAACCACACCTGTAAAGAGAGGTCACCACACATGTAAAGAGAGGGAACCACACCTGTAAAGAGAGGTAACCACACCTGTAAAGAGAGGTAACCACACCTGTAAAGAGAGGGAACCACACCTGTAAAGAGAGGTAACCACACCTGTAAAGAGAGGGGTAACCACACCTGTAAAGAGAGGGAACCACACCTGTAAAGAGAGGGAACCACACCTGTAAAAGAGGTAACCACACCTGTAAAGAGAACCACACCTGTAAGAGAGGGAACCACCTGTAAAGAGAGGTAACCACACCTGTAAAGAGAGGTCACCACACCTGTAAAGAAAGGTAACCACACCTGCAAAGAGAGGTCACCACACCTGTAAAGAGAGGTCACCACACCTGTAAAGAGAGGTAACCACACCTGTAAAGAGAGGTAACCACACCTGTAAAGAGAGGTCACCACACCTGTAAGAGAGGGAACACACCTGTAAAGAGAGGTAACCACACCTGTAAAGAGAGGTCACCACACCTGTAAAGAGAGGTAACCACACCTGTAAAGAGAGGGAACCACACCTGTAACCACACCTGTAAAGAGAGGGAACCACACCTGTAAAGAGAGGTAACCACACCTGTAAAGAGAGGTCACCACACCTGTAAAGAGAGGTAACCACACCTGTAAAGAGAGGTAACCACAACCACACCTGTAAAGAGAGGGAACCACACCTGTAAAGAGAGGTAACCACACCTGTAAAGAGAGGGAACCACACCTGTAAAGAGAGGTAACCACACCTGTAAAGAGAGGTAACCACACCTGTAAAGTAAAGAGAGGTAACCACACCTGTAAGAGAGGTAACCACACCTGTAAAGAGAGGAACCACACCTGTAAAGAGAGGGGAACCACACCTGTAAAGAGAGGTAACCACACCTGTAAAGAGAGGGAACCACACCTGTAAAGAGAGGGAACCACACCTGTAAAGAGAGGTAACCACACCTGTAAAGAGAGGGAACCACACCTGTAAAGAGAGGTCACCACACTTGTAAAGAGAGGGAACCACACCTGTAAAGAAAGGTCACCACACCTGTAAAGAGAGGTCACCACACCTGTAAAGAGAGGGTAACCACACCTGTAAAGAGAGGTCACCACACCTGTAAAGAGAGGTCACCACACCTGTAAAGAGAGGTAACCACACCTGTAAAGAGAGGTAACCAGGGAACCACACCTGTAAAGAGAGGGAACCACACCTGTAAAGAGAGGTAACCACACCTGTAAAGAGAGGTCACCACACCTGTAAAGAGAGGGAACCACACCTGTAAAGAGAGGTCACCACACCTGTAAAGAGAGGTAACCACACCTGTAAAGAAAGGTAAAGAGAGGGAACCACACCTGTAAAGAGAGGTAACCACACCTGTAAAGAGAGGTAACCACACCTGTAAGAGAGGTCACCACACCTGTGCAAAGAGAGGAACCACACCTGTAAAGAGAGGGAACCACACCTGTAAAGTAACCACAGTAAAGAGAGGTAACCACACCTGTAAAGAGAGGGAACCACACCCAAAGAGGTCACCACACCTGTAAAGAGAGGTCACCACACCTGTAAAGAGAGGTAGGTCACCACACCTGTAAAGAGAGGTCACCACACCTGTAAAGAACCACACCTGTAAAGAGAGGAACCACACCTGTAAAGAGAGGTAACCACACCTGTAAAAAGGTCACCACACCTGTAAAGAGAGGGAACCACACCTGCAAAGAGAGGTAACCACACCTGTAAAGAGAGGTCACCACACCTGTAAAGAGAGGTAACCACACCTGTAAAGAGAGGGAACCACACCTGTAAAGAGAGGTAACCACACCTGTAAAGAGAGGTAACCACACCTGTAAAGAGAGGTCACCACACCTGTAAAGAGAGGTCACCACACCTGTAAAGAGAGGGAACCACACCTGTAAAGAGAGGGAACCACACCTGTAAAGAGAGGTCACCACACCTAAAGAGAGGTACCACACCTGTAAAGAGAGGTCACCACACCTGTAAAGAGAGGTAACCACACCTGTAAAGAGAGGTCACCACAGTAAAGAGAGGTCACCACACCTGTAAAGAGAGAGGGAACCACACCTGTAAAGAGAGGTAACCACACCTGTAAAAAGAGGTCACCACACCTGTAAAAGAGGGAACCACACCTGTAAAGAGAGGGAACCACACCTGTAAAGAGAGGTAACCACACCTGTAAAGAGAGGTCACCACACCTGTAAAGAGAGGAACCACACCTGTAAAGAGAGGTAACCACACCTGTAAAGAGAGGTAACCACACCTGTAAAGAGAGGTAACCACACCTGTAAAGAGAGGGAACCACACCTGTAAAGAGAGGGAACCACACCTGTAAAGAGAGGTCACCACACCTGTAAAGAGAGGTCACCACACCTGTAAAGATAGGTCACCACACCTGTAAAGAGAGGTCACCACACCTGTAAAGAGAGGGAACCACACCTGTAAAGAGAGGTAACCACACCTGTAAAGAGAGGAACCACACCTAAAGAGAGGTAACCACACCTGTAAAGAGAGGTAACCACACCTGTAAAGAGAGGTCACCACACCTGTAAAGAGAGGAACCACACCTGTAAAGAGAGGTAACCACACCTGTAAAGAGAGGTCACCACACCTGTAAAGAAAGGTCACCACACCTGTAAAGAGAGGTCACCACACCTGTAAAGAGAGGTAACCACACCTGTAAAGAGAGGGAACCACACCTGCAAAGAGAGGTCACCACACCTGTAAAGAGAGGGAACCACACCTGTAAAGAGAGGTAACCACACCTGTAAAGAGAGGGAACCACACCTGTAAAGAGAGGTAACCACACCTGTAAAGAGAGGTCACCACACCTGTAAAGAGAGGTAACCACACCTGTAAAGAGAGGTCACCACACCTGTAAAGAGAGGTCACCACACCATGTAAAGAGAGGTCACCACACCTGTAAAGAGAGGAACCACACCTGTAAAGAGAGGTCACCACACCTGTAAAGAGAGGGAACCACACCTGTAAAGAGAGGTAACCACACCTGTAAAGAGAGGTAACCACACCTGTAAAGAGAGGGAACCACACCTGTAAAGAGAGGTCACCACACCTGTAAAGAGAGGGAACCACACCTGTAAAAGAGGGAACCACACCTGTAAAGAGAGGTAACCACACCTGTAAAGAGAGGTAACCACACCTGTAAAGAGAGGAACCACACTGTAAAGAGAGGGAACCACACCTGTAAAGAGAGGTAACCACACCTGTAAAGAGAGGTCACCACACCTGTAAAGAGAGGTCACCACACCTGTAAAGAGAGTAACCACACCTGTAAAGAGAGGTAACCACACCTGTAAAGAGAGGGAACCACACCTGTAAAGAGAGGTAACCACACCTGTAAAGAGAGGTAACCACACCTGTAACCTGTAAGAAAGTAACCACAGAGGGAACCACACCTGTAAAGAGGGAACCACACCTGTAAGAGAGGTCACCACACCTGTAAAGAGAGGGAACCACACCTGTAAAGAGAGGTCACCACCTGTAAAGAGAGGTAACCACACCTGTAAAGAGAGGTCACCACACCTGTAAAGAGGGTAACCACACCTGTAAAGAGAGGTCACCACACCTGTAAAGAGAGGTAACCACACCTGTAAAGAGAGGAACCACACCTGTAAAGAGAGGGAACCACACCTGTAAAGAGAGGTAACCACACCTGTAAAAGACCTGTAAAGAGGTAACCACACCTGTAAAGAGAGGGAACCACACCTGTAAAGAGAGGTCACCACACCTGTAAAGAGAGGGAACCACACCTGTAAAGAGAGGGAACCACACCTGTAAAGAGAGGTCACCACACCTGTAAAGAGAGGGAACCACACCTGTAAAGAGAGGTAACCACACCTGTAAAGAGAGGTCACCACACCTGTAAAGAGAGGGAACCACACCTGTAAAGAGGTCACCACACCTGTAAAGAGAGGAACCACACCTGTAAAGAGAGGTAACCACACCTGTAAAGAGAGGGAACCACACCTGTAAAGAGAGGAACCACACCTGTAAAGAGAGGGAACCACACCTGTAAAGAGAGGTAACCACACCTGTAAGAGAGGTAACCACACCTGTAAAGAGAGGTAACACACACCTGCAAGAGAGGTAACCACACCTGTAAAGAGAGGTCACCACACCTGTAAAGAGAGGTCACCACACCTGTAAAGAGAGGTCACCACACCTGTAAAGAGAGGTCACCACACCTGTAAAGAGTCACCACACCTGGAGAGGGAACCACACCTGTAAAGAGAGGAACCACACCTGTAAAGAGAGGTAACCACACCTGTAAAGAGAGGGAACCACACCTGTAAAGAGAGGTCACCACACCTGTAAAGAGAGGGAACCACACCTGTAAAGAAAGGTCACCACACCTGTAAAGAAAGGTAACCACACCTGCAAAGAGAGGTAACCACACCTGTAAAGAGAGGTCACCACACCTGTAAAGAGAGGTCACCACACCTGTAAAGAGAGGTAACCACACCTGTAAAGAGAGGTCACCACACCTGTAAAGAGAGGGAACCACACCTGTAAAGAGAGGGAACCACACCTGTAAAGAGAGGTAACCACACCTGTAAGGTGAAGTAACCACACCTGTAAAGAGAGGTAACCACACCTGTAAAGAGAGGGAACCACACCTGTAAAGAGAGGTCACCACACCTGTGTAAAGAGAGAGGAACCACACCTGTAAAGAGAGGTAACCACACCTGTAAAGAGAGGGAACCACACCTGTAAAGAGAGGTCACCACACCTGTAAAGAGAGGAACCACACCTGTAAAGAGAGGTCACCACAGTAAAGAGAGGTAACCACACCTGTAAAGAGAAGTAACCACACCTGTAAAGAGAGGGAACCACACCTGTAAAGAGAGGTAACCACACCTGTAAAGAGAGGGAACCACACCTGTAAAGAGAGGTCACCACACCTGTAAAGAGAGGGAACCACACCTGTAAAGAGGGAACCACACCTGTAAAGAGAGGTCACCACACCTGTAAAGAGGTCACCACACATGTAAAGAGAGGGAACCACACCTGTAAAGAGAGGTAACCACACCTGTAAAGAGAGGTAACCACACCTGTAAAGAGAGGGAACCACACCTGTAAAGAGAGGTCACCACACCTGTACAGAGATGTAACCACACCTGTAAAGAGAGGGAACCACACCTGTAAAGAGAGGTAACCACACCTGTAAAGAGAGGTCACCACACCTGTAAAGAGAGGGAACCACACCTGTAAAGAGAGGTCACCACACCTAAAGAGAGATCACCACACATGTAAAGAGAGGGAACCACACCTGTAAAGAGAGGTAACCACACCTGTAAACAGGAACCACACCTGTAAAGAGGGAACCACACCTGTAAAGAGAGGGAACCACACCTGTAAAGAGAGGTCACCACACCTGTAAAGAGAGGTCACCACACCTGTAAAGAGAGGTCACCACACCTGTAAAGAGAGGTCACCACACCTGTAAAGAGAGGTCACCACACCTGTAAAGAGAGGAACCACACCTGTAAAGAGAGGTAACCACACCTGTAAAGAGAGGTCACCACACCTGTAAAAGAGGAACCACACCTGTAAAGAGAGGGAACCACGCCTGTAAAGAGAGGTCACCACACATGTAAAGAGAGGTCACCACACCTGTAAAGAGAGGTCACCACACCTGTAAAGAGAGGTCACCACACCTGTAAAGAGAGGTCACCACACCTGTAAAGAGAGGGAACCACACCTGTAAAGAGAGGGAACCACACCTGTAAAGAGAGGTAACCACACCTGTAAAGAGAGGTCACCACACCTGTAAAGAGAGGGAACCACACCTGTAAAGAGAGGTCACCACACCTGTAAAGAGAGGTCACCACACCTGTAAAGAGAGGTCACCACACCTGTAAAGAGAGGGAACCACACCTGTAAAGAGAGGTCACCACACTTGTAAAGAGAGGGAACCACACCTGTAAAGAAAGGTCACCACACCTGTAAAGAAAGGTAACCACACCTGCAAAGAGAGGTAACCACACCTGTAAAGAGAGGTCACCACACCTGTAAAGAGAGGGAACCACACCTGTAAAGAGAGGTAACCACACCTGTAAAGAGAGGTCACCACACCTGTAAAGAGAGGTCACCACACCTATAAAGAGAGGTCACCACACCTGTAAAGAGAGGTAACCACACCTGTAAAGAGAGGTAACCACACCTGTAAAGAGAGGGAACCACACCTGTAAAGAGAGGTAACCACACCTGTAAAGAGAGGTCAACACACCTGTAAAGAGAGGTAACCACACCTGTAAGGTGAAGTAAAGAGAGGTCACCACACCTGTAAAGAGAGGTAACCACACCTGTAAAGAGAGGGAACCACACCTGTAAAGAGAGGTCACCACACCTGTAAAGAGAGGGAACCACACCTGTAAAGAGAGGGAACCACACCTGTAAAGAGAGGTAACCACACCTGTAAAGAGAGGTCACCACACCTGTAAAGAGAGGTAACCACACCTGTAAAGAGAGGGAACCACACCTGTAAAGAGAGATCACCACGCCTGTAAAGAGAGGTAACCACACCTGTAAAGAGAGGTCACCACACCTGTAAAGAGAGGGAACCACACCTGTAAAGAGAGGTCACCACACCTGTAAAGAAAGGTCACCACACCTGTAAAGAAAGGTAACCACACCTGTAAAGAAAGGTAACCACACCTGCAAAGAGAGGTAACCACACATGTAAAGAGAGGGAACCACACCTGTAAAGAGAGGTAACCACACCTGTAAAGAGAGGTAACCACACCTGTAAAGAGAGGGAACCACACCTGTAAAGAGAGGGAACCACACCTGTAAAGAGAGGTAACCACACCTGTAAAGAGAGGTCACCACACCTGTAAAGAGAGGGAACCACACCTGTAAAGAGAGGGAACCACACCTGTAAAGAGAGGGAACCACACCTGTAAAGAGAGGTAACCACACCTGTAAAGGAACCACAGTAAAGAGAGGTAACCACACCTGTAAAGAGAGGAACCACACCTGTAAAGAGAGGGAACCACACCTGTAAAGAGAGGTCACCACACATGTAAAGAGGGAACCACACCTGTAAAGAGAGGTAACCACACCTGTAAAAGAGGTAACCACACCTGTAAAGAGAGGGAACCACACCTGTAAAGAGAGGGAACCACACCTGTAAAGAGAGGTAACCACAACCACACCTGTAAAGAGAGGTAACCACACCTGTAAAGAGAGGGAACCACACCTGTAAAGAGAGGTCACCACACATGTAAAGAGAGGGAACCACACCTGTAAAGAGAGGTAACCACACCTGTAAAGAGAGGTAACCACACCTGTAAAGAGAGGGAACCACACCTGTAAAAGAGTAACCACACCTGTAAAGAGAGGTCACCACACCTGTAAAGAGAGGGAACCACACCTGTAAAGAGAGGAACCACACCTGTAAAGAGAACCACACCTGTAAAGAGAGGTCACCACACCTGTAAAGAGAGGTCACCACACCACACCTGTAAAGAGAGGAACCACACCTGTAAAGAGAGGGAACCACACCTGTAAAGAGAGGGAACCACACCTGTAAAGAGAGGGAACCAACCTGTAAAGAGGGAACCACACCTGTAAAGAGAGGTCACCACACCTGTAAAGAGAGGGAACCACAGAGGGAACCACACCTGTAAAGAGAGGTCACCACACCTGTAAAGAGAGGTCACCACACCTGTAAAGAGAGGGAACCACACCTGTAAAGAGAGGTCACCACACCTGTAAAGAGAGGTCACCACACCTGTAAAGAGAGGTCACCACACCTGTAAAGAGAGGGAACCACACCTGTAAAGAGAGGTCACCACACCTGTAAAGAGAGGGAACCACACCTGTAAAGAAAGGTCACCACACCTGTAAAGACAGGTAACCACACCTGCAAAGAGAGGTAACCACACCTGTAAAGAGAGGTCACCACACTTGTAAAGAGAGGGAACCACACCTGTAAAGAGAGGTCACCACACCTGTAAAGAGAGGTCACCACACCTGTAAAGAGAGGTCACCACACCTGTAAAAAGTCACCACACCTGTAAAGAGAGGTCACCACACCTGTAAAGAGAGGTCACCACACCTGTAAAGAGAGGTAACCACACCTGTAAAGAGAGGTCAACCACACCTGTAAAGAGAGGTAACCACACCTGTAAAGAGAGGTAACCACACCTGTAAAGAGAGGGAACCACACCTGTAAAGAGAGGTCACCACACCACACCTGTAAAGAGAGGTAACCACACCTGTAAAGAGAGGTCACCACACCTGTAAAGAGAGGTCACCACACCTGTAAAGAGAGGTAACCACACCTGTAAAGAGAGGGAACCACACCTGTATCACCACACCTGTAAAGAGAGGTAACCACACCTGTAAAGAGAGGGAACCACACCTGTAAAGAGAGGTCACCACACCTGTAAAGAGAGGTAACCACACCTGTAAAGTGAGGTAACCACACCTGTAAAGAGAGGTAACCACACCTGTAAAGAGAGGTAACCAACCACACCTGTAAAGAGAGGGAACCACACCTGTAAAGAGAGGGAAGGTCACACCTGTAAAGAGAGGGAACCACACCTGTAAAGAGAGGTCACCACACCTGTAAAGAAAGGTAACCACACCTGCAAAGAGAGGTAACCACACCTGTAAAGAGAGGTCACCACACCTGTAAAGAAAGGTAACCACACCTGTAACCACACCTGCAAAGAGAGGTAACACACATGTAAAGAGAGGGAACCACACCTGTAAAGAGAGGTAACCACACCTGTAAGAGACCACACCTGTAAAGAGAGGTCACCACACCTGTAAAGAGAGGGAACCACACCTGTAAAGAGAGGTCAACCACACCTAACCACACCTGTAAAGAGAGGTAACCACACCTGTAAAGATAGGGAACCACACCTGTAAAGAGAGGGAACCACACCTGTAAAGAGAGGTAACCACACCTGTAAACCTGTAAAGAAAGGTCACCACACCTGTAAAGAGAGGTAACCACACCTGTACCAAGAGAGGTCAACCTGTAAAGAGACACCTGTAAAGAGAGGTAACCACACCTGTAAAGAGAGGGTAACCACACCTGTAAAGAGAGGGAACCACACCTGTAAAGAGAGGTCACCACACCTGTAAAGAGAGGGAACCACACCTGTAAAGAGAGGGAACCACACCTGTAAAGAGAGGTCACCACACCTGTAAAGAGAGGGAACCACACCTGTAAAGAGAGGGAACCACACCTGTAAAGAGAGGTAACCACACCTGTAAAGAGAGGTCACCACACCTGTAAAGAGAGGTCACCACACCTGTAAAGAGAGGTCACCACACCTGTAAAGAAGGTCACCACACCTGTAAAGAGAGGTAACCACACCTGTAAAGAGAGGTCACCACACCTGTAAAGAGGGTAACCACACCTGTAAAGAGAGGGAACCACACCTGTAAAGAGGTAACCACACCTGTAAAGAGAGGTCACCACACCTGTAAAGAGAGGGAACCACACCTGTAAAGAGAGGTCACCACACCTGTAAAGAGAGGTCACCACACCTGTAAAGAGAGGTAACCACACCTGTAAAGAGAGGTCACCACACCTGTAAAGAGAGGTAACCACACCTGTCACCAAAGAGAGGGAACCACACCTGTAAAGAGAGGTCACCACACCTGTAAAGAGAGGGAAAAGTAAAGAGGTCACCACACCTGTAAAGAGAGGTAACCACACCTGTAAAGAAAGGTCACCACACCTGTAAAGAGGTAACCACACCTGCAAAGAGAGGTAACCACACCTGTAAAGAGGTCACCACACCTGTAAAGAGAGGTCACCACACCTGTAAAGGTCACCACAGTAAAGAGAGGTAACCACACCTGTAAAGAGAGGTAACCACACCTGTAAAGAGAGGGAACCACACCTGTAAAAGAGAGGTAACCACACCTGTAAAGAGAGGTAACCACACCTGTAAAGAGAGGTAACCACACCTGTAAAGAGGGTAACCACACCTGTAAAGAGAGTCACCACACCTGTAAAGAGGGAACCACACCTGTAAAGAGAGGTAACCACACCTGTAAAGAGAGGTCACCACACCTGTAAAGAGGGAACCACAGTAAAGAGAGGTCACCACACCTGTAAGAGAGGTCACCACACCTGTAAAGAGAGGTAACCACACCTGTAAAGAGAGGTAACCACACCTGTAAAGAGAGGGAACCACACCTGTAAAGAGAGGGAACCACACCTGTAACCACACCTGAGAGGTCACCACACCTGTAAAGAGAGGGAACCACACCTGTAAAGAGAGGTAACCACACCTGTAAAGAGAGGTCACCACACCTGTAAAGAGAGGTAACCACACCTGTAAAGAGAGGTAACCACACCTGTAAAGAGAGGTAACCACACTGTAAAGAGAGGGAACCACACCTGTAAAGAGAGGTAACCACACCTGTAAAGAGAGGTAACCACACCTGTAAAGAGAGGTCACCACACCTGTAAAGAGAGGTAACCACACCTGTAAAGAGAGGTAACCACACCTGTAAAGAGTCACCACACCTGTAAAGAGAGGTAACCACACCTGTAACACTTGTAAAGAGAGGTAACCACACCTGTAAAGAGAGGTAACCACACCTGTAAAGAGAGGTAACCACACCTGTAAAGAGAGGTCACCACACCTGTAAAGAGAGGTAACCACACCTGTAAGGTGAAGTAACCACACCTGTAAAGAGAGGTAACCACACCTGTAAAGAGAGGTAACCACACCTGTAAAGAGAGGTAACCACACCTGTAAAGAGAGGTAACCACACCTGTAAAGAGAGGTAACCACACCTGTAAAGAGAGGTAACCACACCTGTAAAGAGAGGGAACCACACCTGTAAAGAGAGGTAACCACACCTGTAAAGAGAGGGAACCACACCTGTAAAGAGAGGAACCACACCTGTAAAGAGAGGGAACCACACCTGTAAAGAGAGGGAACCACACCTGTAAAGAGAGGTCACCACACCTGTAAAGAGAGGTCACCACACCTGTAAAAAGGTCACCACACCTGTAAAGAGAGGTCACCACACCTGTAAAGAGAGGTCACCACACCTGTAAAGAGTCACCACACCTGTAAAGAGGTAACCACACCTGTAAAGAGAGGTAACCACACCTGTAAAGAGAGGTCACCACACCTGTAAAGAGAGGTCACCACACCTGTAAAGAGAGGTCACCACACCTGTAAAGAGAGGTCACCACACCTGTAAAGAGAGGTAACCACACCTGTAAAGAGAGGTAACCACACCTGTAAAGAGAGGTCACCACAAAGAGAGGTCACCACACCTGTAAAGAGAGGTCACCACACCTGTAAAGAGAGGGAACCACACCTGTAAAGAGAGGTAACCACACCTGTAAGAGAGGTAACCACACCTGTAAAGAAGGTAACCACACCTGTAAAGAGAGGTAACCACACCTGTAAAGAGAGGAACCACACCTGTAAGAGAGGTCACCACACCTGTAAAGAGAGGTCACCACACTTGTAAAGAGAGGGAACCACACCTGTAAAGAGAGGTAACCACACCTGTAAAGAGAGGTCACCACACCTGTAAAGAGAGGGAACCACACCTGTAAAGAGAGGTAACCACACCTGTAAAGAGAGGTAACCACACCTGTAAAGAGAGGTAACCACACCTGTAAAGAGAGGTAACCACACCTGTAAAGAGAGGTAACCACACCTGTAAGGCGAAGTAACCACACCTGTAAAGAGAGGTAACCACACCTGTAAAGAGAGGTAACCACACCTGTAAAGAGAGGTCAACACACCTGTAAAGAGAGGTAACCACACCTGTAAGGTGAAGTAACCACACCTGTAAAGAGAGGTAACCACACCTGTAAAGAGAGGGAACCACACCTGTAAAGAGAGGTCACCACACCTGTAAAGAGAGGGAACCACACCTGTAAAGAGAGGGAACCACACCTGTAAAGAGAGGTCACCACACCTGTAAAGAGAGGGAACCACACCTGTAAAGAGAGGTAACCACACCTGTAAAGAGAGGTCACCACACCTGTAAAAAGGTAACCACAGAGGGAACCACACCTGTAAAGAGAGGGAACCACACCTGTAAAGAGAGGTAACCACACCTGTAAAGAGAGGTAACCACACCTGTAAAGAAGGTCACCTGCAAAAAGAGGTAACACACCTGTAAAGAGAGGTCACCACACCTGTAAAGAGAGGGAACCACACCTGTAAAAGAGAGGTAACCACACCTGTAAAGAGAGGGAACCACACCTGTAAAGAGAGGTCACCACACCTGTAAAGAGAGGTCACCACACCTGTAAAGAGAGGTCACCACACCTATAAAGAGAGGTCACCACACCTGTAAAGAGAGGTAACCACACCTGTAAAGAGAGGTAACCACACCTGTAAAGAGAGGGAACCACACCTGTAAAGAGAGGGAACCACACCTGTAAAGAGAGGTAACCACACCTGTAAAGAGAGGTCACCACACCTGTAAAGAGAGGGAACCACACCTGTAAAGAGAGGTCACCACACCTGTAAAGAGAGATCACCACACATGTAAAGAGAGGGAACCACACCTGTAAAGAGAGGTAACCACACCTGTAAAGAGAGGTAACCACACCTGTAAAGAGAGGGAACCACACCTGTAAAGAGAGGGAACCACACCTGTAAAGAGAGGTAACCACACCTGTAAAGAAAGGTCACCACACCTGTAAAGAAAGGTAACCACACCTGCAAAGAGAGGTCACCACACCTGTAAAGAGAGGTCACCACAGCTGTAAAGAGAGGTCACCACACCTGTAAAGAGAGGTCACCACACCTGTAAAGAGAGGTCACCACACCTGTAAAGAGAGGGAACCACACCTGTAAAGAGAGGGAACCACACCTGTAAGAGAGGTCACCACACCTGTAAAGAGAGGGAACCACACCTGTAAAGAGAGGTAACCACACCTGTAAAGAGAGGTTACCACACCTGTAAAGAGAGGGAACCACACCTGTAAAGAGAGGGAACCACACCTGTAAAGAGAGGGAACCACGCCTGTAAAGAGAGGTCACCACACCTGTAAAGAGAGGTCACCACACCTGTAAAGAGAGGGAAAAACACCTGTAAAGAGAGGTCACCACACCTGTACAGAGATGTAACCACACCTGTAAAGAGAGGGAACCACACCTGTAAAGAGAGGTAACCACACCTGTAAAGAGAGGTAACCACACCTGTAAAGAGAGGTCACCACACCTGTAAAGAGAGGTAACCACACCTGTAAAGAGAGGTCACCACACATGTAAAGAGAGGTCACCACACCTGTAAAGAGAGGTAACCACACCTGTAAAGAGAGGTAACCACACCTGTAAAGAGAGGGAACCACACCTGTAAAGAGAGGTAACCACACCTGTAAAGAGAGGTAACCACACCTGTAAAGAAAGGTCACCACACCTGTAAAGAAAGGTAACCACACCTGCAAAGAGAGGTAACCACACCTGTAAAGAGAGGTCACCACACCTGTAAAGAGAGGGAACCACACCTGTAAAGAGAGGTAACCACACCTGTAAAGAGAGGGAACCACACCTGTAAAGAGAGGTCACCACACCTGTAAAGAGAGGTCACCACACCTGTAAAGAGAGGTCACCACACCTATAAAGAGAGGTCACCACACCTGTAAAGAGAGGTAACCACACCTGTAAAGAGAGGTAACCACACCTGTAAAGAGAGGGAACCACACCTGTAAAGAGAGGGAACCACACCTGTAAAGAGAGGTAACCACACCTGTAAAGAGAGGTCACCACACCTGTAAAGAGAGGTCACCACACCTGTAAAGAGAGGTCACCACACCTGTAAAGAGAGGGAACCACACCTGTAAAGAGAGGTAACCACACCTGTAAAGAGAGGGAACCACACCTGTAAAGAGAGGTCACCACACCTGTAAAGAGAGGGAACCACACCTGTAAAGAGAGGGAACCACACCTGTAAAGAGAGGTCACCACGCCTGTAAAGAGAGGTAACCACACCTGTAAAGAAAGGTAACCACACCTGCAAAGAGAGGTAACCACACCTGTAAAGAGAGGTCACCACACCTGTAAAGAGAGGTCACCACACCTGTAAAGAGAGGTCACCACACCTGTAAAGAGAGGGAACCACACCTGTAAAGAAAGGTAACCACACCTGCAAAGAGAGGTAACCACACCTGTAAAGAGAGGGAACCACACCTGTAAAGAGAGGTCACCACACCTGTAAAGAGAGGTCACCACACCTGTAAAGAGAGGGAACCACACCTGTAAAGAGAGGGAACCACACCTGTAAGAGAGGTCACCACACCTGTAAAGAGGGAACCACACCTGTAAAGAGAGGTAACCACACCTGTAAAGAGAGGTCACCACACCTGTAAAGAGAGGTAACCACACCTGTAAAGAGAGGGAACCACACCTGTAAGAGAGGTCACCACACCTGTAAAGAGAGGGAACCACACCTGTAAAGAGAGGTAACCACACCTGTAAAGAGAGGTCACCACACCTGTAAAGAGAGGTAACCACACCTGTAAAGAGAGGTCACCACACCTGTAAAGAGAGGTAACCACACCTGTAAAGAGAGGTCACCACACCTGTAAAGAGAGGTAACCACACCTGTAAAGAGAGGTAACCACACCTGTAAAGAGAGGTCACCACACCTGTAAAGAGAGGTCACCACACCTGTAAAGAGAGGTAACCACACCTGTAAAGAGAGGTCACCACACCTGTAAAGAGAGGTCACCACACCTGTAAAGAGAGGGAACCACACCTGTAAAGAGAGGTCACCACACCTGTAAAGAGAGGGAACCACACCTGTAAAGAGAGGTAACCACACCTGTAAAGAGAGGTCACCACACCTGTAAAGAGAGGGAACCACACCTGTAAAGAGAGGGAACCACACCTGTAAAGAAAGGTCACCACACCGGTAAAGAGAGATAACCACACCTGTAAAGAGAGGTCACCACACCTGTAAGAGAGGTCACCACACCTGTAAAGAGAGGTCACCACACCTGTAAAGAGAGATCACCACACCTGTAAAGAGAGGTAACCACACCTGTAAAAGAGGTAACCACACCTGTAAAGAGAGGGAACCACACCTGTAAAGAGGTCACCACACCTGTAAGAGAGGTCACCACACCTGTAAAGAGAGGTAACCACACCTATAAAGAAAGGTAACCACACCTGTAAAAGAGAGGGAACCACACCTGTAAAGAGAGGGAACCACACCTGTAAAGAGAGGTAACCACACCTGTAAAGAGAGGTAACCACACCTGTAAAGAGAGGTAACCACACCTGTAAAGAGAGGGAACCACACCTGTAAAGAGAGGGAACCACACCTGTAAAGAGAGGTAACCACACCTGTAAAGAGAGGGAACCACACCTGTAAAGAGAGGTCACCACACCTGTAAAGAGAGGTCACCACACCTGTAAAGAGAGGTAACCACACCTATAAAGAAAGGTAACCACACCTGTAAAGAGAGGGAACCACACCTGTAAAGAGAGGGAACCACACCTGTAAAGAGAGGTCACCACACCTGTAAAGAGAGGTAACCACACCTGTAAAGAGAGGGAACCACACCTGTAAAGAGAGCACACCTGTAAAGAGAGGGAACCACACCTGTAAAGAGAGGGAACACACCTGTAAGAGAGGTAACCACACCTGTAAAGAGAGTTCACCACACCTGTAAAGAGAGGTAACCACACCTGTAAAGAGAGGTAACCACACCTGTAAGAGAGGTAACCACACCTGTAAAAGAGAGGTAACCACACCTGTAAAGAGAGGGAACCACACCTGTAAAGAGAGGGAACCACACCTGTAAAGAGAGGTAACCACACCTGTAAAGAGAGGTCACCACACCTGTAAGAGAGGTAACCACACCTGTAAGAGAGGGAACCACACCTGTAAAGAGAGGGAACCACACCTGTAAAGAGGTAACCACACCTGTAAAGAGAGGGAACCACACCTGTAAAGAGAGGTCACCACACCTGTAAAGAGAGGTCACCACACCTGTAAAGAGAGGTAACCACACCTATAAAGAAAGGTAACCACACCTGTAAAGAGAGGGAACCACACCTGTAAAGAGAGGGAACCACACCTGTAAAGAGAGGTCACCACACCTGTAAAGAGAGGTAACCACACCTGTAAAGAGAGGGAACCACACCTGTAAAGAGAGCACACCTGTAAAGAGAGGGAACCACACCTGTAAAGAGAGGGAACCACACCTGTAAAGAGGTAACCACACCTGTAGAGAGTTCACCACACCTGTAAAGAGAGGGAACCACACCTGTAAAGAGAGCACACCTGTAAAGAGAGGGAACCACACCTGTAAAGAGGGAACCACACCTGTAAAGAGGTAACCACACCTGTAAAGAGACCACACCTGTGTCCACCAAGTCCACACCTGTAAAGAGAGGTCACCACACCTGTAAAGAGAGGGTAACCACACCAGGTAACCACACCTGTAAGAGAGGTAACCACACCTGTAAAGAGAGGTCACCACACCTGTAAAGAGAGGGAACCACACCTGTAAAGAGAGGTCACCACACCTGTAAAGAGGTCACCACACCTGTAAAGAGAGGGAACCACACCTGTAAAGAGAGGTCACCACACCTGTAAGAGAGGAACCACACCTGTAAGAGGAACCACACCTGTAAGAGAGGTAACCACACCTGTAAAGAGAGGTAACCACACCTGTAAAGAAAGGTCACCACACCTGTAAGAGGTAACCACACCTGCAAAGATGAGGTCAACCACACCTGTAAAGAAAGGTCACCACACCACACCTGTAAAGAGAGGTCACCACACCTGTAAAGAGAGGTCACCACACCTGTAAAGAGAGGGAACCACACCTGTAAAGAGAGGGAACCACACCTGTAAGAGAGGTCACCACACCTGTAAAGAGAGGGAACCACACCTGTAAAGAACCACACCTGTAAAGAGAGGTTACCACACCTGTAAGAGAGGGAACCACACCTGTAAAGAGGGAACCACACCTGTAAAGTAAGAGAGGTCACCACACCTGTAAAGAGAGGGAACCACACCTGTAACACCTGTAAAGAGGTCACCACACCTGTAAAGAGAGGTCACCACACCTGTAAAAAGGGAAAACACCTGTAAAGAGGGTAACCACACCTGTAAAGAGAGGTAACCACACCTGTAAAGAGAGGTCACCACACCTGTAAAGAGAGGTAACCACACCTGTAAAGAGAGGTCACCACACCTGTAAAAGAGGTCACCACACCTGTAAGAGAGAGGTAACCACACCTGTAAAGAGAGGTAACCACACCTGTAAAGAGAGGGAACCACACCTGTAAAGAGAGGTAACCACACCTGTAAAGAGAGGGTAACCACACCTGTAAAGAAAGGTCACCACACCTGTAAAGAGAGGTAACCACACCTGTAAAGAAGGTAACCACACCTGTAAAGAGTAACCACACCTGTAAAGAGAGGGAACCACACCTGTAAAGAGAGGTAACCACACCTGTAAAGAGGGAACCACACCTGTAAAGAGAGGTCACCACACCTGTAAGAGAGGGAACCACACCTGTAAAGAGAGGTCACCACACCTGTAAAAGAGGTCACCACACCTGTAAAGAGAGGTAACCACACCTGTAAAGAGAGGTAACCACACCTGTAAAGAGAGGGAACCACACCTGTAAAGAGAGGGAACCACACCTGTAAAGAGAGGGTAACCACACCTGTAAAGAGAGGTCACCACACCTGTAAAGAGAGGTCACCACACCTGTAAAGAGAGGTCACCACACCTGTAAAGAGAGGGAACCACACCTGTAAAAGAGGTAACCACACCTGTAAAGAGAGGTAACCACACCTGTAAAGAGAGGTCACCACACCTGTAAAGAGGGAACCACACCTGTAAAGAGAGGAACCACACCTGTAAAGAGAGGTCACCACACCTGTAAAGAGAGGTAACCACACCTGTAAAGAAAGGTAACCACACCTGCAAAGAGAGGTAACCACACCTGTAAAGAGAGGTCACCACACCTGTAAAGAGAGGTCACCACACCTGTAAAGAGAGGTCACCACACCTGTAAAGAGAGGGAACCACACCTGTAAAGAAAGGTAACCACACCTGCAAAGAGAGGTAACCACACCTGTAAAGAGAGGGAACCACACCTGTAAAGAGAGGTCACCACACCTGTAAAGAGAGGTCACCACACCTGTAAAGAGAGGGAACCACACCTGTAAAGAGAGGGAACCACACCTGTAAGAGAGGTCACCACACCTGTAAAGAGAGGGAACCACACCTGTAAAGAGAGGTAACCACACCTGTAAAGAGAGGTAACCACACCTGTAAAGAGGGAACCACACCTGTAAAGAGAGGGAACCACACCTGTAAGAGAGGTCACCACACCTGTAAAGAGAGGGAACCACACCTGTAAAGAGAGGTAACCACACCTGTAAAGAGAGGTCACCACACCTGTAAAGAGAGGTAACCACACCTGTAAAGAGAGGTCACCACACCTGTAAGAGAGGTAACCACACCTGTAAGAGAGGTCACCACACCTGTAAAGAGAGGTAACCACACCTGTAAAGAGAGGTAACCACACCTGTAAAGAGAGGTCACCACACCTGTAAAGAGAGGTCACCACACCTGTAAAGAGAGGTCACCACACCTGTAAAGAGAGGTCACCACACCTGTAAGAGAGGTCACCACACCTGGAACCACACCTGTAAAGAGAGGTCACCACACCTGTAAAGAGAGGTAACCACACCTGTAAAGAGAGGTCACCACACCTGTAAAGAGAGGGAACCACACCTGTAAAGAGAGGGAACCACACCTGTAAAGAAAGGTCACCACACCGGTAAAGAGAGATAACCACACCTGTAAAGAGAGGTCACCACACCTGTAAAGAGAGGTCACCACACCTGTAAAGAGAGGTCACCACACCTGTAAAGAGAGATCACCACACCTGTAAAGAGAGGTAACCACACCTGTAAAGAGAGGTAACCACACCTGTAAAGAGAGGGAACCACACCTGTAAAGAGAGGTCACCACACCTGTAAAGAGAGGTCACCACACCTGTAAAGAGAGGTAACCACACCTATAAAGAAAGGTAACCACACCTGTAAAGAGAGGGAACCACACCTGTAAAGAGAGGGAACCACACCTGTAAAGAGAGGTAACCACACCTGTAAAGAGAGGTAACCACACCTGTAAAGAGAGGTAACCACACCTGTAAAGAGAGGGAACCACACCTGTAAAGAGAGGGAACCACACCTGTAAAGAGAGGTAACCACACCTGTAAAAGAGGGAACCACACCTGTAAAGAGAGGTCACCACACCTGTAAAGAGAGGTCACCACACCTGTAAAGAGAGGTAACCACACCTATAAAGAAAGGTAACCACACCTGTAAAGAGAGGGAACCACACCTGTAAAGAGAGGGAACCACACCTGTAAAGAGAGGTCACCACACCTGTAAAGAGAGGTAACCACACCTGTAAAGAGAGGGAACCACACCTGTAAAGAGAGCACACCTGTAAAGAGAGGGAACCACACCTGTAAAGAGAGGGAACCACACCTGTAAAGAGAGGTAACCACACCTGTAAAGAGAGTTCACCACACCTGTAAAGAGAGGTAACCACACCTGTAAAGAGAGGTAACCACACCTGTAAAGAGAGGTAACCACACCTGTAAAGAGATGTCACCACACCTGTAAAGAGAGGTTACATGACCTGGTATGTAACACAAAACAAGATGGGAAATATTATCGACATGACTTTGCACTTTTCACTGGCTGTCCCTCAGGTTGTGGCAGGAGGACACATATTTGGCTGCCAGAACTGCACATTTTGGCTTTTCACCCAATAAATATTAGATTTTTTCTTCATCTTTTATAGTTTCAAGGTCTTTGTATTGAATTATAATTTTGGGAAAGAAATATTCTCTTAGGTCTGAGTATTTGTCACAGTGTAATAGGAAATGCATCTCTCTCTCTCTCTCTCTCTCTCTCTCTCTCTCTCTCTCTCTCGCAAATATCCAATGAGCAGAGACAAAAGTTTGAATCCAAATCCTCTGATTTTTAAAACTCGCAAGTTGATGAGAAGTATAACTTTTCAATGAGCTTGCCTAACCCCCCCGTAAATAAAACATGGTCATAGAAACACTTGTCCCCCCTCCCCTCCCCTCAGGCCAAAGACAGTTAGAGAATTGTCTCTTCTGTTCCATTTTTCAATTGGATTCTGCTTATGGGCGCTAATATGGGCCCCCAGGGTCCCTTAATAAGCTTAATGGGTCTGATGGTGTCTCTAGCCCTGTTTCCCCAATAATCAGCACCCATCTGGCACGCTGGAATCCTCACATCCCCTTCCTGGTGTTCCCCTCCCCTTCTCACCCAGCACCAGCTGCTCCTTTCTGGGGATGGTGAGACAGGAGACGGGCGTTCTGCTCCACATTGAGTCTCTGCACAACGGTTGCCACACGAGACCCAGGTCCCGACAGGGCATGTTCACCTGCAGGGAAGGCACCTTCCCGGGTGGTCTGGTCTCAGGTTTGTGCCATCTTGCCAACTCCTGCCGCACTACAAAACAGATCAGAGACCAGGCTGCTGCTCGGGGAGATCTGGAACAGATCACTGACGGGGTAGAGATGGGGTGTAGTCACTGACAGACATGAGATGGGGTGTAGTCACTGACAGACATGAGATGGGGTGTAGTCACTGACAGACATGAGATGGGGTGTAGTCACTGACAGATATGAGATGGGGTGTAGTCACTGACAGACATGAGATGGGGTGTAGTCACTGACAGATATGAGATGGGGTGTTGTCACTGACAGGGAGAGGTGGGGTGTAGTCACTGACAGGGTAGAGATGGGTGTAGTCACTGACAGACATGAGATGGGGTGTAGTCACTGACAGGGTAGAGATGGGGTGTAGTCACTGACAGGGTAGAGATGGGGTGTAGTCACTGACAGGGTAGAGATGGGGTGTAGTCACTGACAGGGGAGAGATGGGGTGTAGTCACTGACAGGGGAGAGATGGGGTGTTGTCACTGACAGGGTAGAGATGGGGTGTAGTCACTGACAGGGGAGAGATGGGGTGTAGTCACTGACAGGGTAGAGATGGGGTGTAGTCACTGACAGACATGAGATGGGTGTAGTCACTGACAGGGTAGAGATGGGGTGTAGTCACTGACAGACATGAGATGGGTGTAGTCACTGACAGGGTAGAGATGGGGTGTAGTCACTGACAGGGGAGAGATGGGGTGTAGTCACTGACAGGGAGAGATGGGGTGTAGTCACTGACAGGGTAGAGATGGGGTGTAGTCACTGACAGACATGAGATGGGTGTAGTCACTGACAGGGGAGAGATGGGGTGTAGTCACTGACAGATATGAGATGGGGTGTAGTCACTGACAGACATGAGATGGGGTGTAGTCACTGACAGGGTAGAGATGGGGTGTAGTCACTGACAGGGTAGAGATGGGTGTAGTCACTGACAGACATGAGATGGGGTGTAGTCACTGACAGGGTAGAGATGGGGTGTAGTCACTGACAGGGTAGAGATGGGGTGTAGTCACTGACAGGGTAGAGATGGGTGTAGTCACTGACAGGGTAGAGATGGGGTGTAGTCACTGACAGGGTAGAGATGGGTGTAGTCACTGACAGGGTAGAGATGGGGTGTTGTCACTGACAGGATAGAGATGGGGTGTAGTCACTGACAGACATGAGATGGGTGTAGTCACTGACAGGGGAGAGATGGGGTGTAGTCACTGACGGGGTAGAGATGGGGTGTAGTCACTGACAGGGGAGAGATGGGGTGTAGTCACTGACAGGGGAGAGATGGGGTGTAGTCACTGACAGGGGAGAGATGGGGTGTAGTCACTGACAGGGTAGAGATGGGTGTAGTCACTGACAGGGTAGAGATGGGGTGTAGTCACTGACAGGGTAGAGATGGGTGTAGTCACTGACAGATATGAGATGGGGTGTAGTCACTGACAGGGGAGAGATGGGGTGTAGTCACTGACAGACATGAGATGGGTGTAGTCACTGACAGGGGAGAGATGGGGTGTAGTCACTGACAGATATGAGATCGGGTGTAGTCACTGACAGACATGAGATGGGGTGTAGTCACTGACAGATATGAGATGGGGTGTTGTCACTGACAGGGGAGAGGTGGGGTGTAGTCACTGACAGGGTAGAGATGGGTGTAGTCACTGACAGACATGAGATGGGGTGTAGTCACTGACAGGGTAGAGATGGGGTGTAGTCACTGACAGGGTAGATGGGGTGTAGTCACTGACAGGGTAGAGATGGGGTGTAGTCACTGACAGGGGAGAGATGGGGTGTAGTCACTGACAGGCATGAGATGGGTGTAGTCACTGACAGGGGAGAGATGGGGTGTAGTCACTGACAGACATGAGATGGGGTGTAGTCACTGACAGGGTAGAGATGGGGTGTAGTCACTGACAGGGTAGAGATGGGGTGTAGTCACTGACAGGGTAGAGATGGGTGTAGTCACTGACAGGGTAGAGATGGGGTGTAGTCACTGACAGGGTAGAGATGGGTGTAGTCACTGACAGGGAGAGATGGGTGTAGTCACTGACAGGGTAGAGATGGGTGTAGTCACTGACAGGGTAGAGATGGGGTGTAGTCACTGACAGGGGAGAGATGGGTGTAGTCACTGACAGGGGAGAGATGGGTGTAGTCACTGACAGGGTAGAGATGGGTGTAGTCACTGACAGGGGAGAGATGGGGTGTAGTCACTGACAGGGGAGAGATGGGTGTAGTCACTGACAGGGTAGAGATGGGTGTAGTCACTGACAGGGAGAGATGGGGTGTTGTCACTGACAGGGTAGAGATGGGGTGTAGTCACTGACAGGGAGAGATGGGGTGTAGTCACTGACAGGGAGAGATGGGGTGTCGTCACTGACAGGGTAGAGATGGGTGTAGTCACTGACAGGGTAGAGATGGGTGTAGTCACTGACAGGGTAGAGATGGGGTGTAGTCACTGACAGGGGAGAGATGGGGTGTAGTCACTGACAGGGTAGAGATGGGGTGTAGTCACTGACAGGGGAGAGATGGGGTGTAGTCACTGACAGGGGAGAGATGGGGTGTAGTCACTGACAGGGGAGAGATGGGTGTTGTCACTGACAGGGGAGAGATGGGTGTAGTCACTGACAGGGTAGAGATGGGTGTAGTCACTGACAGGGGAGAGATGGGGTGTTGTCACTGACAGACATGAGATGGGGTGTAGTCACTGACAGACATGAGATGGGGTGTTGTCACTGACAGACATGAGATGGGGTGTTGTCACTGACAGACATGAGATGGGGTGTTGTCACTGACAGGGGAGAGATGGGTGTAGTCACTGACAGGGTAGAGATGGGGTGTAGTCACTGACAGACATGAGATGGGGTGTAGTCACTGACAGGGTAGAGATGGGGTGTAGTCACTGACAGGGAGAGATGGGTGTAGTCACTGACAGGGTAGAGATGGGTGTAGTCACTGACAGGGGAGAGATGGGGTGTAGTCACTGACAGGGAGAGATGGGTGTAGTCACTGACAGGGTAGAGATGGGTGTAGTCACTGACAGACATGAGATGGGGTGTTGTCACTGACAGGGAGAGATGGGTGTAGTCACTGACAGGGTAGAGATGGGTGTAGTCACTGACAGGGGAGAGATGGGGTGTAGTCACTGACAGGGGAGAGATGGGGTGTAGTCACTAACAGGGTAGAGATGGGTGTAGTCACTGACAGACATGAGATGGGGTGTTGTCACTGACAGACATGAGATGGGGTGTTGTCACTGACAGACATGAGATGGGGTGTTGTCACTGACAGGGAGAGATGGGTGTAGTCACTGACAGGGGTAGAGATGGGTGTAGTCACTGACAGGGGGAGAGATGGGGTGTTGTCACTGACAGACATGAGATGGGGTGTAGTCACTGACAGACATGAGATGGGGTGTTGTCACTGACAGGGGAGAGATGGGTGTAGTCACTGACAGGGTAGAGATGGGGTGTAGTCACTGACAGGGGAGAGATGGGGTGTAGTCACTGACAGACATGAGATGGGTGTAGTCACTGACAGGGGAGAGATGGGGTGTAGTCACTGACAGACATGAGATGGGGTGTAGTCACTGACAGGGTAGAGATGGGGTGTAGTCACTGACAGGGTAGAGATGGGGTGTAGTCACTGACAGGGTAGAGATGGGTGTAGTCACTGACAGGGTAGAGATGGGGTGTAGTCACTGACAGGGTAGAGATGGGTGTAGTCACTGACAGGGGAGAGATGGGTGTAGTCACTGACAGGGTAGAGATGGGTGTAGTCACTGACAGGGTAGAGATGGGGTGTAGTCACTGACAGGGGAGAGATGGGTGTAGTCACTGACAGGGTAGAGATGGGTGTAGTCACTGACAGGGGAGAGATGGGGTGTAGTCACTGACAGGGGAGAGATGGGTGTAGTCACTGACAGGGTAGAGATGGGTGTAGTCACTGACAGGGGAGAGATGGGGTGTTGTCACTGACAGGGTAGAGATGGGGTGTAGTCACTGACAGGAGAGATGGGGTGTAGTCACTGACAGGGAGAGATGGGGTGTCGTCACTGACAGGGTAGAGATGGGTGTAGTCACTGACAGGGTAGAGATGGGTGTAGTCACTGACAGGGTAGAGATGGGGTGTAGTCACTGACAGGGGAGAGATGGGGTGTAGTCACTGACAGGGTAGAGATGGGGTGTAGTCACTGACAGGGAGAGATGGGGTGTAGTCACTGACAGGGAGATGGGGTGTAGTCACTGACAGGGAGAGATGGGTGTTGTCACTGACAGGGGAGAGATGGGTGTAGTCACTGACAGGGTAGAGATGGGTGTAGTCACTGACAGGGAGAGATGGGGTGTTGTCACTGACAGACATGAGATGGGGTGTAGTCACTGACAGACATGAGATGGGGTGTTGTCACTGACAGACATGAGATGGGGTGTTGTCACTGACAGACATGAGATGGGGTGTTGTCACTGACAGGGGAGAGATGGGTGTAGTCACTGACAGGGGAGAGATGGGTGTAGTCACTGACAGGGTAGAGATGGGTGTAGTCACTGACAGGGGAGAGATGGGGTGTTGTCACTGACAGACATGAGATGGGGTGTAGTCACTGACAGACATGAGATGGGGTGTTGTCACTGACAGACATGAGATGGGGTGTTGTCACTGACAGACATGAGATGGGGTGTTGTCACTGACAGGGGAGAGATGGGTGTAGTCACTGACAGGGTAGAGATGGGGTGTAGTCACTGACAGACATGAGATGGGGTGTAGTCACTGACAGGGTAGAGATGGGGTGTAGTCACTGACAGGGGAGAGATGGGTGTAGTCACTGACAGGGTAGAGATGGGTGTAGTCACTGACAGGGGAGAGATGGGGTGTAGTCACTGACAGGGGAGAGATGGGTGTAGTCACTGACAGGGTAGAGATGGGTGTAGTCACTGACAGACATGAGATGGGGTGTTGTCACTGACAGGGGAGAGATGGGTGTAGTCACTGACAGGGTAGAGATGGGTGTAGTCACTGACAGGGGAGAGATGGGGTGTAGTCACTGACAGGGGAGAGATGGGGTGTAGTCACTAACAGGGTAGAGATGGGTGTAGTCACTGACAGACATGAGATGGGGTGTTGTCACTGACAGACATGAGATGGGGTGTTGTCACTGACAGACATGAGATGGGGTGTTGTCACTGACAGGGGAGAGATGGGTGTAGTCACTGACAGGGTAGAGATGGGTGTAGTCACTGACAGGGGAGAGATGGGGTGTTGTCACTGACAGACATGAGATGGGGTGTAGTCACTGACAGACATGAGATGGGGTGTTGTCACTGACAGACATGAGATGGGGTGTTGTCACTGACAGACATGAGATGGGGTGTTGTCACTGACAGGGGGAGAGATGGGTGTAGTCACTGACAGGGTAGAGATGGGGTGTAGTCACTGACAGACATGAGATGGGGTGTAGTCACTGACAGGGGAGAGATGGGGTGTAGTCACTGACAGACATGAGATGGGGTGTAGTCACTGACAGACATGAGATGGGGTGTTGTCACTGACAGACATGAGATGGGGTGTTGTCACTGACAGGGGAGAGATGGGTGTAGTCACTGACAGGGTAGAGATGGGTGTAGTCACTGACAGGGGAGAGATGGGGTGTTGTCACTGACAGACATGAGATGGGGTGTAGTCACTGACAGACATGAGATGGGGTGTTGTCACTGACAGGGGAGAGGTGGGGTGTAGTCACTGACAGGGTAGAGATGGGTGTAGTCACTGACAGACATGAGATGGGGTGTAGTCACTGACAGGGTAGAGATGGGGTGTAGTCACTGACAGGGTAGAGATGGGGTGTAGTCACTGACAGGGTAGAGATGGGGTGTAGTCACTGACAGGGGAGAGATGGGGTGTAGTCACTGACAGGCATGAGATGGGTGTAGTCACTGACAGGGGAGAGATGGGGTGTAGTCACTGACAGACATGAGATGGGGTGTAGTCACTGACAGGGTAGAGATGGGGTGTAGTCACTGACAGGGTAGAGATGGGGTGTAGTCACTGACAGGGTAGAGATGGGTGTAGTCACTGACAGGGTAGAGATGGGGTGTAGTCACTGACAGGGTAGAGATGGGTGTAGTCACTGACAGGGGAGAGATGGGTGTAGTCACTGACAGGGTAGAGATGGGTGTAGTCACTGACAGGGTAGAGATGGGGTGTAGTCACTGACAGGGGAGAGATGGGTGTAGTCACTGACAGGGTAGAGATGGGTGTAGTCACTGACAGGGGAGAGATGGGGTGTAGTCACTGACAGGGGAGAGATGGGTGTAGTCACTGACAGGGTAGAGATGGGTGTAGTCACTGACAGGGGAGAGATGGGGTGTTGTCACTGACAGGGTAGAGATGGGGTGTAGTCACTGACAGGGGAGAGATGGGGTGTAGTCACTGACAGGGGAGAGATGGGGTGTCGTCACTGACAGGGTAGAGATGGGTGTAGTCACTGACAGGGTAGAGATGGGTGTAGTCACTGACAGGGTAGAGATGGGGGTGTAGTCACTGACAGGGGAGAGATGGGGTGTAGTCACTGACAGGGTAGAGATGGGGTGTAGTCACTGACAGGGGAGAGATGGGGTGTAGTCACTGACAGGGAGAGATGGGGTGTAGTCACTGACAGGGAGAGATGGGTGTTGTCACTGACAGGGGAGAGATGGGTGTAGTCACTGACAGGGTAGAGATGGGTGTAGTCACTGACAGGGGAGAGATGGGGTGTTGTCACTGACAGACATGAGATGGGGTGTAGTCACTGACAGACATGAGATGGGGTGTTGTCACTGACAGACATGAGATGGGGTGTTGTCACTGACAGACATGAGATGGGGTGTTGTCACTGACAGGGGAGAGATGGGTGTAGTCACTGACAGGGTAGAGATGGGGTGTAGTCACTGACAGACATGAGATGGGGTGTAGTCACTGACAGGGTAGAGATGGGGTGTAGTCACTGACAGGGGAGAGATGGGTGTAGTCACTGACAGGGTAGAGATGGGTGTAGTCACTGACAGGGGAGAGATGGGGTGTAGTCACTGACAGGGGAGAGATGGGTGTAGTCACTGACAGGGTAGAGATGGGTGTAGTCACTGACAGACATGAGATGGGGTGTTGTCACTGACAGGGGAGATGGGTGTAGTCACTGACAGGGTAGAGATGGGTGTAGTCACTGACAGGGGAGAGATGGGGTGTAGTCACTGACAGGGGGAGAGATGGGGTGTAGTCACTAACAGGGTAGAGATGGGTGTAGTCACTGACAGACATGAGATGGGGTGTTGTCACTGACAGACATGAGATGGGGTGTTGTCACTGACAGACATGAGATGGGGTGTTGTCACTGACAGGGGAGAGATGGGTGTAGTCACTGACAGGGTAGAGATGGGTGTAGTCACTGACAGGGGAGAGATGGGGTGTTGTCACTGACAGACATGAGATGGGGTGTAGTCACTGACAGACATGAGATGGGGTGTTGTCACTGACAGGGGAGAGATGGGTGTAGTCACTGACAGGGTAGAGATGGGGTGTAGTCACTGACAGGGGAGAGATGGGGTGTAGTCACTGACAGACATGAGATGGGTGTAGTCACTGACAGGGAGAGATGGGGTGTAGTCACTGACAGACATGAGATGGGGTGTAGTCACTGACAGGGTAGAGATGGGGTGTAGTCACTGACAGGGTAGAGATGGGGTGTAGTCACTGACAGGGTAGAGATGGGTGTAGTCACTGACAGGGTAGAGATGGGGTGTAGTCACTGACAGGGTAGAGATGGGTGTAGTCACTGACAGGGGAGAGATGGGTGTAGTCACTGACAGGGTAGAGATGGGTGTAGTCACTGACAGGGTAGAGATGGGGTGTAGTCACTGACAGGGGAGAGATGGGTGTAGTCACTGACAGGGGAGAGATGGGTGTAGTCACTGACAGGGGAGAGATGGGTGTAGTCACTGACAGGGAGAGATGGGTGTAGTCACTGACAGGGTAGAGATGGGTGTAGTCACTGACAGGGGAGAGATGGGGTGTTGTCACTGACAGGGTAGAGATGGGGTGTAGTCACTGACAGGGGTGAGATGGGGTGTAGTCACTGACAGGGGAGAGATGGGGTGTCGTCACTGACAGGGTAGAGATGGGTGTAGTCACTGACAGGGTAGAGATGGGTGTAGTCACTGACAGGGTAGAGATGGGGTGTAGTCACTGACAGGGGAGAGATGGGGTGTAGTCACTGACAGGGTAGAGATGGGGTGTAGTCACTGACAGGAGAGATGGGGTGTAGTCACTGACAGGGGAGAGATGGGGTGTAGTCACTGACAGGGGAGAGATGGGTGTTGTCACTGACAGGGGAGAGATGGGTGTAGTCACTGACAGGGTAGAGATGGGTGTAGTCACTGACAGGGGAGAGATGGGGTGTTGTCACTGACAGACATGAGATGGGGTGTAGTCACTGACAGACATGAGATGGGGTGTTGTCACTGACAGACATGAGATGGGGTGTTGTCACTGACAGACATGAGATGGGGTGTTGTCACTGACAGGGAGAGATGGGTGTAGTCACTGACAGGGGGAGATGGGTGTAGTCACTGACAGGGTAGAGATGGGTGTAGTCACTGACAGGGGAGAGATGGGGTGTTGTCACTGACAGACATGAGATGGGGTGTAGTCACTGACAGACATGAGATGGGGTGTTGTCACTGACAGACATGAGATGGGGTGTTGTCACTGACAGACATGAGATGGGGTGTTGTCACTGACAGGGGAGAGATGGGTGTAGTCACTGACAGGGTAGAGATGGGGTGTAGTCACTGACAGACATGAGATGGGGTGTAGTCACTGACAGGGTAGAGATGGGGTGTAGTCACTGACAGGGGGAGAGATGGGTGTAGTCACTGACAGGGTAGAGATGGGTGTAGTCACTGACAGGGGAGAGATGGGGTGTAGTCACTGACAGGGAGAGATGGGTGTAGTCACTGACAGGGTAGAGATGGGTGTAGTCACTGACAGACATGAGATGGGGTGTTGTCACTGACAGGGGAGAGATGGGTGTAGTCACTGACAGGGTAGAGATGGGTGTAGTCACTGACAGGGGAGAGATGGGGTGTAGTCACTGACAGGGGAGAGATGGGGTGTAGTCACTAACAGGGTAGAGATGGGTGTAGTCACTGACAGACATGAGATGGGGTGTTGTCACTGACAGACATGAGATGGGGTGTTGTCACTGACAGACATGAGATGGGGTGTTGTCACTGACAGGGGAGAGATGGGTGTAGTCACTGACAGGGTAGAGATGGGTGTAGTCACTGACAGGGGAGAGATGGGGTGTTGTCACTGACAGACATGAGATGGGGTGTAGTCACTGACAGACATGAGATGGGGTGTTGTCACTGACAGACATGAGATGGGGTGTTGTCACTGACAGACATGAGATGGGGTGTTGTCACTGACAGGGAGAGATGGGTGTAGTCACTGACAGGGTAGAGATGGGGTGTAGTCACTGACAGACATGAGATGGGGTGTAGTCACTGACAGGGGAGAGATGGGGTGTAGTCACTGACAGACATGAGATGGGGTGTAGTCACTGACAGACATGAGATGGGGTGTTGTCACTGACAGACATGAGATGGGGTGTTGTCACTGACAGGGGAGAGATGGGGTGTTGTCACTGACAGACATGAGATGGGGTGTAGTCACTGACAGGGGAGAGATGGGGTGTTGTCACTGACAGGATAGAGATGGGGTGTTGTCACTGACAGGGGAGAGATGGGGTGTAGTCACTGACAGACATGAGATGTGGTGTAGTCACTGACAGGGTAGAGATGGGGTGTTGTCACTGACAGGGGAGAGATGGGGTGTAGTCACTGACAGACATGAGATGGGGTGTAGTCACTGACAGACATGAGATGGGGTGTTGTCACTGACAGACATGAGATGGGGTGTTGTCACTGACAGACATGAGATGGGGTGTAGTCACTGACAGACATGAGATGGGGTGTAGTCACTGACAGGGGAGAGATGGGGTGTAGTCACTGACAGGGTAGAGATGGGGTGTAGTCACTGACAGGGGAGAGATGGGGTGTAGTCACTGACAGGGTAGAGATGGGGTGTAGTCACTGACAGGGTAGAGATGGGGTGTAGTCACTAACAGGGTAGAGATGGGGTGTAGTCACTGACAGACATGAGATGGGGTGTAGTCACTGACAGGGTAGAGATGGGGTGTAGTCACTGACAGGGTAGAGATGGGGTGTAGTCACTGACAGGGTAGAGATGGGTGTAGTCACTGACAGATATGAGATGGGGTGTAGTCACTGACAGGGGAGAGATGGGGTGTAGTCACTGACAGGGAGAGATGGGGTGTAGTCACTGACAGGGGAGAGATGGGGTGTAGTCACTGACAGGGTAGAGATGGGGTGTAGTCACTGACAGGGTAGAGATGGGGTGTAGTCACTGACAGGGGAGAGATGGGGTGTAGTCACTGACAGGGTAGAGATGGGGTGTAGTCACTGACAGGGAGAGATGGGGTGTAGTCACTGACAGGGTAGAGATGGGGTGTAGTCACTGACAGGGTAGAGATGGGGTGTAGTCACTGACAGGGTAGAGATGGGGTGTAGTCACGCCTCTTCCAACTCAGGAGGCTGAAGAGATTTGGCTTGTCACCTAAAACCCTCACAAACTTTTACAGATGCACAATTGAGAGCATCCTGTCGGGCTGTATCACCACCTGGTACGGAAACTGCACCGCCCTCAACCGCCAGGCTCTCCAGAGCTTCTATCTCAAGGCCATCAGACTGCTAAACAGCCATCACTAACACAGAGAGGCTTCTACATACAGACTCAAATCACTGGCCACTTTAATGAATGGAACACTAGTCAATTTTAATAATGCCACTTTAATAATGTTTACATATCTTACATTACTCATCTCATATGTAAATACTGTATTGTATACCATCTATTGCATCTTGCCTATGCCGCTCGACCATCTCTCAACCATATATTTATATGTACATATTCTCATTCCGTCCCATTAGATTTGTGTGTATTAAATAGTTGTTGTGGAATTGTTAGATTACATGTTAGATATTACTGCACTGTCAGAACTAGAAGCAGAAGCATTTTGCTTCACTCAAAATAACATCTGATAACCATGTGTATGGTCATGTTACTCTTTTACTCCTCTCAGTGGAGTTAGGTCTGCTCTATACCTAATTAGAATACCCCCTGAGTCCCTTCCCTGTTTCACACCTGGTAGTGTGGAGGATGGGACTACCAGCTCTCTGTAACCTAGAGGACAACCAGTGGGTCCATCTCCTCTATACCACCCACCTGGTAGTGTGGTGGATGGGACTACCTGCTCTCTGTAACCTAGAGGGCAACCAGTGGGTCCGTCTCCTCTATACCACCCACCTGGTAGTGTGGTGGATGGGACTACCAGCTCTCTGTAACCTAGAGGACAACCAGTGGGTCCATCTCCTCTATACCACCCACCTGGTAGTTTGGTGGATGGGACTACCAGCTCTCTGTAACCTAGAGGACAACCAGTGGGTCCATCTCCTCTATACCACCCACCTGGTAGTGTGGTGGATGGGACTACCAGCTCTCTGTAACCTAGAGGACAACCAGTGGGTTCATCTCCTCTATACCACCCACCTGGTAGTGTGGTGGATGGGACTACCAGCTCTCTGTAACCTAGAGGGCAACCAGTGGGTCCATCTCCTCTATACCACCCACCTGGTAGTGTGGTGGATGGGACTACCAGCTCTCTGTAACCTAGAGGACAACCAGTGGGTTCATCTCCTCTATACCACCCACCTGGTAGTGTGGTGGATGGGACTACCAGCTCTCTGTAACCTAGAGGGCAACCAGTGGGTCCATCTCCTCTATACCACCCACCTGGTAGTGTGGTGGATGGGACTATCAGCTCTCTGTAACCTAGAGGACAACCAGTGGGTTCATCTCCTCTATACCACCCACCTGGTAGTGTGGTGGATGGGACTACCAGCTCTCTGTAACCTAGAGGACAACCAGTGGGTTCATCTCCTTTATACCACCCACCTGGTAGTGTGGTGGATGGGACTACCAGCTCTCTGTAACCTAGAGGGCAACCAGTGGGTCCATCTCCTCTATACCACCCACCTGGTAGTGTGGTGGATGGGACTACCAGCTCTCTGTAACCTAGAGGACAACCAGTGGGTTCATCTCCTCTATACCACCCACCTGGTAGTGTGGTGGATGGGACTACCAGCTCTCTGAAACCTAGAGGACAACCAGTGGGTCCATCTCCTCTATACCACCCACCTGGTAGTGTGGTGGATGGGACTACCAGCTCTCTGTAACTTAGAGGGCAACCAGTGGGTCCATCTCCTCTATACCACCCACCTGGTCGCTGGTCTGTAACCTAGAGGACAACCAGTGGGTCCGTCTCCTCTGTACCACCCACCTGGTAGTGTGGTGGATGGGACAACCAGCTCTCTGTAACCTAGAGGGCAACCAGTGGGTCCATCTCCTCTATACCACCCACCTGGTAGTGTGGTGGATGGGACTATCAGCTCTCTGTAACCTAGAGGGCAACCAGTGGGTCCACCTCCTCTATACCACCCACCTGGTCGCTGGTCTGTAACCTAGAGGACAACCAGTGGGTCCGTCTCTCTGTACCACCCACCTGGTAGTGTGGTGGATGGGACAACCAGCTCTCTGTAACCTAGAGGGCATTCAGTGGGTCCATCTCCTCTATACCACCCACCTGGTAGTTTGGTGGATGGGACTACCAGCTCTCTGTAACCTAGAGGACAACCAGTGGGTCCATCTCCTCTATACCACCCACCTGGTAGTGTGGTGGATGGGACTACCAGCTCTCTGTAACCTAGAGGACAACCAGTGGGTCCATCTCCTCTATACCACCCACCTGGTAGTGTGGAGGATGGGACTACCAGCTCTCTGTAACCTAGAGGACTACCAGTGGGTCCATCTCCTCTATACCACCCACCTGGTAGTGTGGAGGATGGGACTACCAGCTCTCTGTAACCTAGAGGACAACCAGTGGGTCCATCTCCTCTATACCACCCACCTGGTAGTGTGGTGGATGGGACTACCTGCTCTCTGTAACCTAGAGGACAACCAGTGGGTTCATCTCCTCTATACCACCCACCTGGTAGTGTGGTGGATGGGACTACCAGCTCTCTGTAACCTAGAGGGCAACCAGTGGGTCCATCTCCTCTATACCACCCACCTGGTAGTGTGGTGGATGGGACTACCAGCTCTC
Source organism: Oncorhynchus masou masou (assembly GCF_036934945.1). Taxonomy (NCBI): domain Eukaryota; kingdom Metazoa; phylum Chordata; class Actinopteri; order Salmoniformes; family Salmonidae; genus Oncorhynchus; species Oncorhynchus masou. The sequence goes on from NC_088240.1 coordinate 870,041, forward strand.
TGTAACCTAGAGGACAACCAGTGGGTCCATCTCCTCTATACCACCCACCTGGTAGTGTGGTGGATGGGACTACCAGCTCTCTGTAACCTAGAGGGCAACCAGTGGGTCCGTCTCCTCTATACCACCCACCTGGTAGTGTGGTGGATGGGACTACCAGCTCTCTGTAACCTAGAGGACAACCAGTGGGTTCATCTCCTCTATACCACCCACCTGGTAGTGTGGTGGATGGGACTACCAGCTCTCTGTAACCTAGAGGACAACCAGTGGGTTCATCTCCTTTATACCACCCACCTGGTAGTGTGGTGGATGGGACTACCAGCTCTCTGTAACCTAGAGGGCAACCAGTGGGTCCATCTCCTCTATACCACCCACCTGGTAGTGTGGTGGATGGGACTACCAGCTCTCTGTAACCTAGAGGGCAACCAGTGGGTCCATCTCCTCTATACCACCCACCTGGTAGTGTGGTGGATGGGACTACCAGCTCTCTGTAACCTAGAGGACAACCAGTGGGTCCATCTCCTCTATACCACCCACCTGGTAGTGTGGTGGATGGGACTACCAGCTCTCTGAAACCTAGAAGACAACCAGTGGGTCCATCTCCTCTATACCACCCACCTGGTAGTGTGGTGGATGGGACTACCAGCTCTCTGTAACCTAGAGGGCAACCAGTGGGTCCATCTCCTCTATACCACCCACCTGGTCGCTGGTCTGTAACCTAGAGGACAACCAGTGGGTCCGTCTCTCTGTACCACCCACCTGGTAGTGTGGTGGATGGGACAACCAGCTCTCTGTAACCTAGAGGGCAACCAGTGGGTCCATCTCCTCTATACCACCCACCTGGTAGTGTGGTGGATGGGACTATCAGCTCTCTGTAACCTAGAGGGCAACCAGTGGGTCCATCTCCTCTATACCACCCACCTGGTCGCTGGTCTGTAACCTAGAGGACAACCAGTGGGTCCGTCTCCTCTGTACCACCCACCTGGTAGTGTGGTGGATGGGACAACCAGCTCTCTGTAACCTAGAGGGCATTCAGTGGGTCCATCTCCTCTATACCACCCACCTGGTAGTTTGGTGGATGGGACTACCAGCTCTCTGTAACCTAGAGGACAACCAGTGGGTCCATCTCCTCTATACCACCCACCTGGTAGTGTGGTGGATGGGACTACCAGCTCTCTGTAACCTAGAGGACAACCAGTGGGTCCATCTCCTCTATACCACCCACCTGGTAGTGTGGAGGATGGGACTACCAGCTCTCTGTAACCTAGAGGACAACCAGTGGGTCCGACTCCTCTATACCACCCACCTGGTAGTGTGGTGGATGGGACTACCAGCTCTCTGTAACCTAGAGGACAACCAGTGGGTCCATCTCCTCTATACCACCCACCTGGTAGTGTGGTGGATGGGACTACCAGCTCTCTGAAACCTAGAGGACAACCAGTGGGTCCATCTCCTCTATACCACCCACCTGGTAGTGTGGTGGATGGGACTACCAGCTCTCTGTAACCTAGAGGGCAACCAGTGGGTCCATCTCCTCTATACCACCCACCTGGTCGCTGGTCTGTAACCTAGAGGACAACCAGTGGGTCCGTCTCCTCTGTACCACCCACCTGGTAGTGTGGTGGATGGGACAACCAGCTCTCTGTAACCTAGAGGGCAACCAGTGGGTCCATCTCCTCTATACCACCCACCTGGTTGCTGGTCTGTAACCTAGAGGACAACCAGTGGGTCCGTCTCCTCTATACCACCCACCTGGTAGTGTGGTGGATGGGACTACCAGCTCTCTGTAACCTAGAGGACAACCAGTGGGTCCATCTCCTCTATACCACCCACCTGGTAGTGTGGTGGATGGGACTACCAGCTCTCTGTAACCTAGAGGACAACCAGTGGGTCCATCTCCTCTATACCATCCACCTGGTAGTGTGGTGGATGGGACAACCAGCTCTCTGTAACCTAGAGGACAACCAGTGGGTCCATCCCCTCTATACCACCCACCTGGTAGTGTGGTGGATGGGACAACCAGCTCTCTGTAACCTAGAGGGCAACCAGTGGGTCCGTCTCCTCTATACCACCCACCTGGTAGTGTGGTGGATGGGACTACCAGCTCTCTGTAACCTAGAGGACAACCAGTGGGTCTGTCTCCTCTATACCACCCACCTGGTAGTGTGGTGGATGGGACTACCAGGTCTCTGTAACCTAGAGGGCATCCAGTGGGTCCATCTCCTCTATACCACCCACCTGGTAGTGTGGTGGATGGGACTACCAGCTCTCTGTAACCTAGAGGACAACCAGTGGGTCTGTCTCCTCTATACCACCCACCTGGTAGTGTGGTGGATGGGACTACCAGCTCTCTGTAACCTAGAGGACAACCAGTGGGTCCATCTCCTCTATACCACCCACCTGGTAGTGTGGTGGATGGGACAACCAGCTCTCTGTAACCTAGAGGGCAACCAGTGGGTCCGTCTCCTCTATACCACCCACCTGGTAGTGTGGTGGATGGGACTACCAGCTCTCTGTAACCTAGAGGACAACCAGTGGGTCTGTCTCCTCTATACCACCCACCTGGTAGTGTGGTGGATGGGACTACCAGCTCTCTGTAACCTAGAGGGCATTCAGTGGGTCTATCTCCTCTATACCACCCACCTTGTAGTGTGGTGGATGGGACTACCAGCTCTCTGTAACCTAGAGGACAACTAGTGGGTCCATCTCCTCTATACCACCCACCTGGTAGTGTGGTGGATGGGACAACCAGCTCTCTGTAACCTAGAGGGCAACCAGTGGGTCCATCTCCTCTATACCACCCACCTGGTAGTGTGGTGGATGGGACTACCAGCTCTCTGTAACCTAGAGGGCAACCAGTGGGTCCGTCTCCTCTATACCACCCACCTGGTAGTGTGGTGGATGGGACTAACTGCTCTCTGTAACCTAGAGGGCATTCAGTGGGTCTATCTCCTCTATACCACCCACCTGGTAGTGTGGTGGATGGGACTACCAGCTCTCTGTAACCTAGAGGACAACTAGTGGGTCCATCTCCTCTATACCACCCACCTGGTAGTGTGGTGGATGGGACAACCAGCTCTCTGTAACCTAGAGGGCAACCAGTGGGTCCATCTCCTCTATACCACCCACCTGGTAGTGTGGTGGATGGGACTACCAGCTCTCTGTAACCTAGAGGGCATCCAGTGGGTCCATCTCCTCTATACCACCCACCTGGTAGTGTGGTGGATGGGACTACCAGCTCTCTGTAACCTAGAGGACAACCAGTGGGTCTGTCTCCTCTATACCACCCACCTGGTAGTGTGGTGGATGGGACTACCAGCTCTCTGTAACCTAGAGGACAACCAGTGGGTCCATCTCCTCTATACCACCCACCTGGTAGTGTGGTGGATGGGACAACCAGCTCTCTGTAACCTAGAGGGCAACCAGTGGGTCCATCTCCTCTATACCACCCACCTGGTAGTGTGGTGGATGGGACTACCAGCTCTCTGTAACCTAGAGGGCAACCAGTGGGTCCGTCTCCTCTATACCACCCACCTGGTAGTGTGGTGGATGGGACTAACTGCTCTCTGTAACCTAGAGGGCATTCAGTGGGTCTATCTCCTCTATACCACCCACCTGGTAGTGTGGTGGATGGGACTACCAGCTCTCTGTAACCTAGAGGACAACTAGTGGGTCCATCTCCTCTATACCACCCACCTGGTAGTGTGGTGGATGGGACAACCAGCTCTCTGTAACCTAGAGGGCAACCAGTGGGTCCATCTCCTCTATACCACCCACCTGGTAGTGTGGTGGATGGGACTACCAGCTCTCTGTAACCTAGAGGGCAACCAGTGGGTCCGTCTCCTCTATACCACCTACCTGGTAGTGTGGTGGATGGGACTACCTGCTCTCTGTAACCTAGAGGGCAACCAGTGGGTCCGTCTCCTCTATACCACCCACCTGGTAGTGTGGTGGATGGGACTACCTGCTCTCTGTAACTTAGAGGGCAACCAGTGGGTCCATCCCCTCTATACCACCCACCTGGTAGTGTGGTGGATGGGACAACCAGCTCTCTGTAACCTAGAGGGCAACCAGTGGGTCCGTCTCCTCTATACCACCCACCTGGTAGTGTGGTGGATGGGACTACCAGCTCTCTGTAACCTAGAGGACAACCAGTGGGTCTGTCTCCTCTATACCACCCACCTGGTAGTGTGGTGGTTGGGACTACCAGCTCTCTGTAACCTAGAGGGCATTCAGTGGGTCCATCTCCTCTATACCACCCACCTGGTAGTGTGGTGGATGGGACTACCAGCTCTCTGTAACCTAGAGGACAACCAGTGGGTCCATCTCCTCTATACCACCCACCTGGTAGTGTGGTGGATGGGACTACCAGCTCTCTGTAACCTAGAGGACAACCAGTGGGTCCATCTCCTCTATACCGCCCACCTGGTAGTGTGGTGGATGGGACTACCAGCTCTCTGTAACCTAGAGGGCATTCAGTGGGTCCATCTCCTCTATACCACCCACCTGGTAGTGTGGTGGATGGGACTACCAGCTCTCTGTAACCTAGAGGACAACCAGTGGGTCTGTCTCCTCTATACCACCCACCTGGTAGTGTGGTGGATGGGACTACCAGCTCTCTGTAACCTAGAGGACAACCAGTGGGTCTGTCTCCTCTATACCACCCACCTGGTAGTTTGGTGGATGGGACTACCAGCTCTCTGTAACCTAGAGGACAACCAGTGGGTCTGTCTCCTCTATACCACCCACCTGGTAGTTTGGTGGATGGGACTACCAGCTCTCTGTAACCTAGAGGACAACCAGTGGGTCCATCTCCTCTATACCACCCACCTGGTAGTGTGGTGGATGGGACTACCAGCTCTCTGTAACCTAGAGGACAACCAGTGGGTCCATCTCCTCTATACCACCCACCTGGTAGTGTGGTGGATGGGACTACCAGCTCTCTGTAACCTAGAGGACAACCAGTGGGTCTGTCTCCTCTATACCACCCACCTGGTAGTGTGGTGAATGGGACTACCAGCTCTCTGTAACCTAGAGGGCATCCAGTGGGTCTGTCTCCTCTATACCACCCACCTGGTAGTGTGGTGGATGGGACTACCAGCTCTCTGTAACCTAGAGGACAACCAGTGGGTCCATCTCCTCTATACCACCCACCTGGTAGTGTGGTGGATGGGACTACCAGCTCTCTGTAACCTAGAGGGCAACCAGTGGGTCCATCTCCTCTATACCACCCACCTGGTAGTGTGGTGGATGGGACTACCAGCTCTCTGTAACCTAGAGGGCAACCAGTGGGTCCGTCTCCTCTATACCACCCACCTGGTAGTGTGGTGGATGGGACTACCTGCTCTCTGTAACCTAGAGGGCAACCAGTGGGTCCGTCTCCTCTATACCACCCACCTGGTAGTGTGGTGGATGGGACTACCTGCTCTCTGTAACTTAGAGGGCAACCAGTGGGTCCATCCCCTCTATACCACCCACCTGGTAGTGTGGTGGATGGGACTACCAGCTCTCTGTAACCTAGAGGGCAACCAGTGGGTCCGTCTCCTCTATACCACCCACCTGGTAGTGTGGTGGATGGGACTACCAGCTCTCTGTAACCTAGAGGGCAACCAGTGGGTCCATCTCCTCTATACCACCCACCTGGTAGTGTGGTGGATGGGACTACCAGCTCTCTGTAACCTGAAGGGCAACCAGTGGGTCCATCTCCTCTATACCACCCACCTGGTAGTCTGGTGGATGGGACTACCAGCTCTCTGTAACCTAGAGGACAACCAGTGGGTCCATCTCCTCTATACCACCCACCTGGTAGTGTGGTGGATGGGACTACCAGCTCTCTGTAACCTAGAGGGCAACCAGTGGGTCTGTCTCCTCTATACCAGGTTTCTTGTAGAATAGAAATGTCTGTATTCCTGATTTCTTTGGTGAAGTCCGGGTTTCTGCTCTTAAGGCCAAAGGCCGATGACCTCAGGCCTTGGATATTCCAGGATGATATAGCGAAGGCTTTGTGTTCCATGAAGTGTCCAATGTTGTGTGGTTTGGCCTCAGGCCAGTAAGGGGCATGTACCATCCTTTAGAGTCCAGGCAAAGGTGGGCACTGCTGCCTTGTAGAGGTGGACCTGGTCATAGAGGCTGTTCAAGTCCAGGAGTGGAGGAAAACATTTGGTTTTGAGGCACAGTCACTGGAAATACTTGCGTTTACCCGCTGTATTGTGGCAGGGTGGAAGTCTCTGTCTCTCTGTCTCTCTGTCTCAGGGCCACACAAGGAGACAAACATTACAGGTGATGACCAGGTCCCTATAGATCTCTCTTGGTCTTACTACCTCCCACCTCACAGCATGAATCTGATGACTTGTGTTCACCCCATGAGCTAAACCACAGAGTACAATCATGTCTGCTGTTTCACAGGTTTCTGTGACACACACACACACTCTGGAGTGTGAGTTAACCCCATGCTGTGTGGGCTGTGGTCCCTGACACCATCTGGGCTTTCTCATCTCATTTCACCTCACAGTAGGTAGTGCCCTGTCCTGTCATTGAAACTGTACGTTGAGTGAGGATTAAATGAACCAAAACAGGTTCCAACATACAAAGTACCCAACAACACTGTACCCAGACCGCCTTAGAGGATGAGAGAGAGAGAGAGAGAGAGAGAGAGAGAGAGAGAGAGAGAGAGAGAGAGAGAGAGAGAGAGAGAGAGAGAGAGAGAGAGAGAGAGAGAGAGAGAGAGAGAGAGAGAGAGAGAGAGAGACAGGCTATGTGCTCACTGCCCACAAAATGAGGTGGAAACTGAGCTGCACTTCCTAACCTCCTGCCCAATGTATGACCATATTAGAGAGACATATTTCCCTCAGATTACACAAATCCACAAAGAATTCGAAAACAAATCCAATTTTGATAAACTCCCATATCTACTGGGTGAAATTCCACAGTGTGCATCACAGCAGCAAGATTTGTGACCTGTTGCCACGAAAAGGGCAACCAGTGAAGAACACGCACCATTGTAAATACAACCCATATATATGCTTATTTATTTTATCTTGTGTCCTTTACCATTTGTACATTGTAAAAACACTGTATATATATATAATATGACATTTGTAATGTCTTTATTGTTTTGAAACTTCTGTATGTGTGATGCCTACTGTTAATTTTTATTGTTTACCTTATTTGCTTTGGCAATGTTAACACATGTTACCCATACCAATAAAGCCCCTTGAATTGAATTGAATTGAGAGAGAGAGAGAGAGAGAGAGAGAGAGAGAGACAGAGAGAGACAGAGAGAGAGAGAGAGAGACAGGGAGAGAGAAAGAGAGAGAGAGAGAGACAGAGAGAGAGAGAGACGCAGAGAGAGAGAGAGAGAGAGAGACAGGGAGAGAGAGAGACACAGAGAGAGACACACAGAGAGAAAAGAGAGAGAGAGAGAGAGAGAGACACAGAGAGAGAGACACAGAGAGAGAGAGAGACAGAGGGAGAGAGAGAGAGAGACAGAGAGGAGAGAGAGAGAGACACAGAGAGAGAGAGAGACACAAAGAGAGAGAGACACAGAGAGAGAGAGAGAGAGAGAGAGAGAGACACAGAGAGAGACAGAGAGAGAGAGAGACAGAGAGAGAGAGAGAGAGAGAGAGAGAGAGAGGGAGAGACAGAGAGAGAGGGAGAGACAGAGAGAGAGAGAGAGAGAGAGGGGGAGAGAGAGACAGAGAGAGAGACAGAGAGAGAGAGAGAGACAGAGAGAGAGAGACAGAGAGAGAGAGAGAGAGAGAGAGAGAGAGAGAGACAGAGAGAGAGAGAGAGAGAGAGGGGGAGAGACAGAGAGAGGGAGAGACAGAGAGAGAGAGACAGAGAGAGAGAGAGAGACAGAGAGAGAAAGAGAGACAGAGAGAGAGAGAGAGAGAGACAGAGAGAGAGAGAGAGAGAGAGAGAGAGAGAGAGAGAGAGAGAGAGAGAGAGAGAGAGAGTGAGTTTGTGGCTAAAGATGATCCACAATCTTAAGCACAACAAATTCATAACTTATAGTATGAATACAATATATATATATATATATACCACCTCTCTCAGAGCCTTCACAGTCAGGCCACTAACACCTCTCTCAGACCACAGTAAAGCAATTAGTAGCCAAAAAAAACAATGTCTCCTAGACAACTGTTTAGCCTTAACATTCTCCTACAGCAAAGAAGGTGTAAATTTGGCTGTTTGGAACATCAACTTTATTTTTATTTTACCCCTTTTTCTCCCCAATTTCGTGGTGTCCAATTGTTTAGTAGCTACTATCTTGTCTCATCGCTACAGCTCCCGTATGGGCTCAGGAGAGACGAAGGTTGAAAGTCATGCGTCCTCCAATACACAACCCAAACAAGACGCAGTCCAACCCAGAAGCCAGCCGCACCAATGTGTCAGAGGAAACACCGTGCACCTGGCAACCTTGGTTAGCGTGCACTGCGCCCGACCCGCCACAGGAGTCGCTGGTGTGCGATGAGACAAGGATATCCCTGCCAGCCAAGCCCTCCCTAACCCAGATGACGCTAGGCCAATTGTGCGTCATCCCACAGACCTCCGGTTGCGACCAGCCTGGGCGCGAACCCAGGGTCTCTAGTGGCACAGCTGGCGCTGAAGTACAGCGCCCTTAACCCCTGTGCCACCCGGTAGGTTCATAAACTTTAAATTTGATAAATTAGCCTCCTTGGCTAATTTAAAGAAGCATAAGAGCAACCCAGAAATAACAGATAATGAAAAATGGTTTGATAATGATTGCGAAAATCTAAGAAAGTCATTGAGAAATATATCTAATCAAAAACACAGAGAACCAGACAACAATAATATACGCCTTCAATATGGGGAAACACTGGAGCAATACAAACACACAATGATTTGGCAAAAACATCAGAAGAATCAACAGCACCTGGTATCACCCGACACAACACTGAAATCAAGTGTCTGCTGTACCCAGATGACCTGGTGCTGCTGTCTCCCACTAAAGAGGGTCTGCTGTCTCCCACTAAAGAGGGACCTTTACAACAGCACCTAGATCGTCTTCACAGGTTCTGTCAGACCTGGGCCCGTTAACCACAGGTTCTGTCAGATCTGGGCTCTGACCGTTAACCACAGGTTCTGTCAGACCTGGGCTCTGACCGTTAACCACAGGTTCTGTCAGACCTGGGCTCTGACCGTTAACCACAGGTTCTGTCAGACCTGGACTCTGACCGTTAACCTAAAGAAAAAATATATAATGATATTCCAAAAAAGGTCTGGAAATAAGGATGACAACTAAAAAATTATATTTGGACACAGTTCTATTAGAACACACCAAAAACTACACATATCTAGGACTAAATATCAGCAACACAGGTAGCTTTCACATGGCTGTGAATGAGCTGAGAGACAAAAGCAAGAAGAGCATTCTATGCCATTAAAAGGAACATCAAAATCGAAATTCCAATTAGAATCTGGCTCAAAGAGTTCCAATCAGTTCTAGAACCAATTGCTCTATATGGCAGTGAAGTATGGGGTCCACTCTCTAATAATGAATTCACCAAATGTGACAAACATCCAATTGAAATACTGCATGCAGAGTTTTGCAAGACTGTATTACAAGTGCAAAGAACAACTCCAAATAACGCATGTAGAGCAGAATTGGACCAATACCCCCTCCTCATTCAAATAGAGAAAAGAGACATCACATTTTCCAACCATCTAAAAACAAGTGACCCCAAAACATTCCATCACACAGCTCTACAATGTGAAGAGATGAAACAAGAGAAGAGTCCCTTCAGCCAGCTGGTTCTGAGGCTCAGTTCAACAAACCAAACCACCTGTGACATCTCTTTCATTCTCTCTCTCTCTCTCTCTCTCTCTCTCTCTGAGGTTCACACTGTCAGGTTCACACTGTCAGGTTCACACTGTCAGGTTCACACTCAAAACATCAAAACAAGCAACATTAAAAATATAATATACTATCCTTTCTATTGGAACCCCTGGTGTTGTGGGGATTAAAACAACCCACTATAGAGACATAGAGAGGAGGAGAGAGAGGGGGGAGAGAGAGTGGGAGAGAGAGGGGGAGAGAGAGTGGGAGAGAGAGGGGGAGAGGGGGAGAGGGGGAGAGAGAGTGGGAGAGAGAGGGGGGAGGGGGTGAGAGAGTGGGGGAGAGGGGGAGGAGGGGGAGGAGAGGGGGAGGGGGAGAGGGGGAGAGAGAGTGGGAGAGAGAGGGGGGGAGGGGGGAGAGAGTGGGAGAGAGAGGGGGGAGATTGGGGGAGAGGGGGGAGAGAGAGTGGGAGAGAGAGGGGGAGGGGGGGAGGAGTGGGAGAGAGGGGGAGGGGGGAGAGAGAGGGGGAGGGGGGGAGGGGGAGAGAGAGTGGGAGAGAGAGGGGGAGGGGGAGAGAGAGTGGGAGAGAGAGGGGGAGAGGGGGAGAGGGGGAGAGAGAGTGGGAGAGAGAGGGGGGAGGGGGGAGAGAGTGGGAGAGAGAGGGGGGGGGAGGGGGGGAGAGAGGGGGGAGAGAGAGTGGGGGAGAGAGGGGGAGAGGGGGAGAGGGGGAGAGAGAGTGGGGAGAGAGGGGGAGGGGGAGAGGGGGAGAGAGTGGGAGAGAGAGGGTAGGGGGTAGAGAGAGGGGGGGAGAGAGTGGGAGAGAGGGGGGGAGAGAGGGTCGGGGGGGGAGAGAGAGGGGGAGAGGGGGAGAGAGTGGGAGAGAGAGGGGGAGAGGGGGGGAGAGGGGGAGAGGGGGGAGAGAGAGGGTCGGGGGGGGAGAGAGAGGGGGGAGAGAGGGGGAGAGAGTGGGAGAGAGAGGGGGGGGGGGGAGAGAGAGGGTCGGGGGGGGGGAGAGAGAGGGGGAGAGAGGGGGAGAGAGTGGGAGAGAGAGGGGGAGTGAGGGAGGAAGAGAGGGAGAGAAAGAGAAAGTGGGTGTGATTGAGAAATGCATAGAAACAGCCTAATTCCAGCTCTGCTTGTGTCTACCACAGCACAGACAACGCCCATTTTCATTATTAATGCGATTGACTTACATTTACATTTACATTAAACAAACACCTTTTGACCTCAGCCATAAACTGCTACAGTAAAGCAACACGGTACAGAGAGAAAACCCTTACACGTGTGTGTGTGTGTGTGTGTGTGTGTGTGTGTGTGTGTGTGTGTGTGTGTGTGTGTGTGTGTGTGTGTGTGTGTGTGTGTGTGTGTGTGTGTGTGTGTGTGTGTGATCTCTGCACCACTGTGCTAACCAGCTATTTTACATTTACATTTAAGTCATTTAGCAGACGCTCTTATCCAGAGCGACTTACAAAGCTATAATAATTATGTTTATCAGACAATGAGAGGATAGTTACAGCAAGCCTGTTCCACTAGATAATGAGAGTACAGAGTCACAGCTAGCCTGTTCCACCAGACAATGAGAGTACAGAGTCACAGCTAGCCTGTTCCACCAGACAATGAGAGTACAGAGTCACAGCTAGCCTGTTCCACCAGACAATGAGAGTACAGAGTCACAGCTAGCCTGTTCCACCAGACAATGAGAGTACAGAGTCACAGCTAGCCTGTTCCACCAGACAATGAGAGTACAGAGTCACAGCTAGCCTGTTCCACCAGACAATGAGAGTACAGAGTCACAGCTAGCCTGTTCCACCAGACAATGAGAGTAGTCTTGTCAATTCAATTCAATTCAAGGGGCTTTATTGGCATGGGAAACATGTGTTAACATTGCCAAAGCAACTAAGGTATATAATATATAAAGTGAAATAAACAATAAAAATTAACAGTAGACAGAACACATACAGAAGTTTCAAAACAATAAAGACATTACAAATGTCATATTATATATATATACAGTGTTTTTTACAATGTGCAAATGGTAAAGGACACAAGATAAAATAAATAAGCATAGATATGTGTTGTATTTACAATGGTGCGTGTTCTTCACTGGTTGCCCTTTCTCGTGGCAACAGGTCACAAATCTTGCTGCTCTGATGGCACACTGTGGAATTTCACCCAGTAGATATGGGAGTTTTCATAATTGGATTTGTTTTCGAATTCTTTGTGGATCTGTGTAATCTGAGGGAAATATGTCTCTCTAATATGGTCATACATTGGGCAGGAGGTTAGGAAGTGCAGCTCAGTTTCCACCTCATTTTGTGGGCAGTGAGCACATAGCCTGTCTTCTCTTGAGAGCCATGTCTGCCTACGGCGGCCTTTCTCAATAGCAAGGCTATGCTCGCTGAGTCTGTACATAGTCAAAGTCCCTGCAATACATCACTGGCAACCTGTTTATGAAACAAAAAGGCCCAGATTGAATTATTAATGACAGAGATGAACTTGGGCCCTGGCGGTGTAGCAGAGAGCTGAGGCCCCATGGGCCGCATGGAGCTCTGGGTAATTTGACATGTAACTTTTCTATGTGCCGTTGATTTAGTGGAGACTCAGTGGAGACTCAGTGGAAGATCAGTGGAGACTCGTGGAGGATGAGTGGAGACTCAGTGGAGGATCAGTGGAGACTCAGTGGAGACTCAGTGGAGACTCAGTGGAGGATCAGTGGAGACTCAGTGGAGGATCAGTGGAGGCTCAGTGGAGGATCAGTGGAGACTCAGTGGAGGATCAGTGGAGACTCAGTGGAGACTCAGTGGAGACTCAGTGGAGGCTCAGTGGAGACTCAGTGGAGGATCAGAGGAGACTCAGTGGAGGATCAGTGGAGACTCAGTGGAGGATCAGTGTAGACTCAGTGGAGACTCAGTGGAGACTCAGTGGAAGATCAGTGGAGACTCAGTGGAGGATCAGTGGAGACTCAGTGGAGGATCAGTGGAGACTCAGTGGAGACTCAGTGGAGACTCAGTGGAGGCTCAGTGGAGACTCAGTGGAGGATCAGTGGAGGATCAGTGGAGACTCGGTGGAGGATCAGTGGAGGCTCAGTGGAGGATCAGTGGAGACTCAGTGGAGGATCAGTGGAGGCTCAGTGGAGGATCAGTGGAGACTCAGTGGAGGATCAGTGGAGACTCAGTGGAGACTCAGTGGAGACTCAGTGGAGGCTCAGTGGAGACTCAGTGGAGGATCAGTGGAGACTCAGTGGAGGATCAGTGGAGACTCAGTGGAGACTCAGTGGAGATCAGTGGAGACTCAGTGGAGACTCAGTGGAGACTCAGTGGAAGAGTGGAGACTCAGTGGAGATCAGTGGAGACTCAGTGGAGGATCAGTGGAGACTCAGTGGAGACTCAGTGGAGACTCAGTGGAGGCTCAGTGGAGACTCAGTGGAGGATCAGTGGAGACTCAGTGGAGACTCAGTGGAGGATCAGTGGAGGCTCAGTGGAGGATCAGTGGAGACTCAGTGGAGGATCAGTGGAGACTCAGTGGAGGATCAGTGGAGGCTCAGTGGAGGGTCAGTGGAGACTCAGTGGAGACTCAGTGGAGGATCAGTGGAGACTCAGTGGAGGATCAGTGGAGGCTCAGTGGAGGATCAGTGGAGACTCAGTGGAGACTCAGTGGAGACTCAGTGGAGGATCAGTGGAGACTCAGTGGAGGATCAGTGGAGGATCAGTGGAGGATCAGTGGAGACTCAGTGGAGGATCAGTGGAGGCTCAGTGGAGGATCGGAGCTGACAGAAAAAATAAACATCCCTAGTGAGTCCTTGTCATTTAAGATATCTTGATGTGGTTTTGATTTGCATATGGGAGTGTTTGTGTGGGGGGTGGGTGTGTGTGCGCTCTTTCTTTCATCCGCATGAGGCTACAATAAGATGAGTTTCCTGGGGAAGCTGTGAAGCGCTAGGGAAGCTGTGAAGCGCTAGGGAAGATGTGAAGCGCTAGGGAAGATGTGAAGCGCTAGGGAAGCTGTGAAGCGCTAGGGAAGATGTGAAGCGCTAGGGAAGCTGTGAAGCGCTAGGGAAGATGTGAAGCGCTAGGGAAGATGTGAAGCGCTAGGGAAGATGTGAAGCGCTAGGGAAGCTGTGAAGCGCTAGGGAAGCTGTGAAGCGCTAGGGAAGCTGTGAAGCGCTAGGGAAGATGTGAAGCGCTAGGGAAGCTGTGAAGCGCTAGGGAAGATGTGAAGCTAGCTGTAGACTATTATCTGATTGTGTTTATGAGTCAGTTATTAAAGAATTTGAGACAACGTCTTGCATGTTAACTATTACCTGATTGTGTTTGTGAGTCTGTTATTAAATGTGTACGTTTACTGCTTTTAATTAAATCATGTACGGCGACAAATATTGTAAAAACATTCCTTCATATGGGCAGAATATTGTAGCCTAGACCTAAAAGCATTCCTTCATATGGGCAGTATACTGTAGCATAGGCCCCTATACATTCCTTCATATTGGCAGAATATTGTAGCCTAGGCCTATATACATTTGTTCATATACAGTATTGGCTGAATGCAAAAAAAACAGCCAATATCTAGTTTCTACAATATCTTTTAATTTTAAAGAATGTATTTTATATATAATATCTAGTTTCTACAATATCTTTTAATTTTAAAGAATGTATTTTATATATAATATCTAGTTTCTACAATATATTTTCATTTTAAAGAATGTATTTTATATATAATATCTAGTTTCTACAATATCTTTTCATTTTAAAGAATGTATTTTATATATAATATCTAGTTTCTACAATATCTTTTCGTTTTAAAGAATGTATTTTATATATAATATCTAGTTTCTACAATATCTTTTAATTTTAAAGAATGTATTTTATATATAATATCTAGTTTCTACAATATCTTTTAATTTTAAAGAATGTATTTTATATATAATATCTAGTTTCTACAATATATTTTCATTTTAAAGAATGTATTTTATATATAATATCTAGTTTCTACAATATCTTTTCATTTTAAAGAATGTATTTTATATATAATATCTAGTTTCTACAATATCTTTTCATTTTAAAGAATGTATTTTATATATAATATCTAGTTTCTACAATATATTTTCATTTTAAAGAATGTATTTTATATATAATATCTAGTTTCTACAATATATTTTCATTTTAAAGAATGTATTTTATATATAATATCTAGTTTCTACAATATCTTTTCATTTTAAAGAATGTATTTTATATATACTATCTGGTTTCTACAATATCTTTTCATTTTAAAGAATGTATTTTATATATAATATCTAGTTTCTACAATATATTTTATTTTATATCTTTTCATTTTAAAGAATGTATTTTCGTTGTATCTTATTTTTACACAAACCCTTCACTATAAAACCAAAAAAAGTAAAAACATTTGGGCAGAAATAAGTAATCATAAAACATTTATTTCAAATAACCAAAAAATACCAAACAATAGGTGTAGGCTATAAAACAAGTATTCTGGTTTTAAATTAATAATTTTAAGCTGTGGACAGGCCAGTGTGCGTGTATGAATTGTCTTGCACTGGGTAATGAATGAGTGAGAGTGTGAATGTGTTAGATAGGATTTAGGTCAAATTGTATTTCCACATGTGTTTATGATGAATAATGTACAGTACCAGTCAAACGTTTGGACACACCAACTCATTTAAGAGTTTTTCTTTATTTTTTTTACTATTTTCTACATTGTAGAATAATTGTGAAGCGTCAAAACTATGAAATAACACGTATGGAATCATGTAGTAACCAAAAAAGTGTTAAACAATAAAATATATATTTGATTCTTCAAAGTAGCCACCCTTTGCCTTGATGACAGCTTTGCACACTCTCAACCAGCTTCACCTGGAATGCTTTCCAACAGCCTTGAAGGAGTTCCCACATATGCTGAGCACTTGTTGGCTGCTTTTCCTTCACTCTGTGGTCCAACTCATCCCAAACCATCTCAAATGGTTTGAAGTCGGAGGGTTGTGGAGGCCAAGTCATCTGATGCAGCACTCCATCACTCTCCTTCTTGGTCAAATAGCCCTTACACAGCCTGGAGGTGTGTTGGGTCATTGTCCTGTTGAAAAACAAATGACAGTCCCACTAAGCACGAACCACATGGGATGGTGTATCGCTGCAGAATGATGTGGTAGCCATGCTGGTTAAGTGTGCCTTGAAATATAAATAAATCACAGACTGTGTCACTAGCAAAGTACCCCCACACCATCACACCTCCTCCTCCATGCTTCACGGTGGGAACCACACATGCAGAGATCATCCATTCCACTACTCTTCATCTCACAAAGACACAGCGGTTGGAATCAAAAACCTTGGACTTAATTTGGACTTAAATTTCCATCGGTCTAATGTCCATTGCTTACTCGATAACCCTGTCAGTGAGCATTACGCGACCTCGGCATTGGAAAGCATCAAATTCACTTCCAGAAAGACGTATGAAACACAGAGAGGATCAATTCGGTTTTTGAAACACAGAGAGGATCAATTCGGTTTTTGAAACACAGAGAGGATCAATTCGGTTTTTGAAACACAGAGAGGATCAATTCGGTGTTTGAAACACAAAGAGGATCAATTCGGTTTTTGAAACACAGAGAGGATCAATTCGGTTTTTGAAACACAGAGAGGATCAATTCGGTTTTTGAAACACAGAGAGGATCAATTTGGTTTTTGAAACACAGAGAGGATAAATTCATTTTTTTTTAAACACAGAGAGGATAAATTCGGTTTTTGAAGCACAGAGAGGATAAATTCGGTTTCCATTGCTTGTCAGGGACGTCACCAGGACCTTGGATTCGTGAGTGCCGCTGGAACGTTGGTGGACTGTATTCCCTCCTCATATTGTAGGACCTACAATCTATGTGTCCAGTCTTTCCTTTGGCCTATGCTATTGGTTGCATTTAAGACATGGGTCATTTGGTTTTTTTATTGATCGCAGTATGTCGAGTATCTTGTCATTTCGGCCATTTGTGTGGGATTAAAAAGATATTCTTGTCTCCAGTTATCTTTAGAAAAGGCTGTGTTGTTCAGGGCTGTGCACCCTGGTTATGAAACTCTGGTGACGTCCCTGTGTTTACCTCCTTTAATAATAACGAATGCTATGGGGAGCAGAGCAAGGTCTTTTTTTTCAAGCAGAATGTTTATTCATGTTTTCGTTTATTCATTTCTTAATGAATTATTAGCATATGAATAACCCATTTATTCAGATCTAGCAGATCAAAGAGGATAGTTTCAAAGGTAATCAATTGGGCCTAGTTATTGTTCATACATTTTCATGAATTCTCTTAAATCTCTTAATATAGCCAAATACCCTTCTTACGCAATGTATAGCCTTGTGTACTGTTTGTGTGTCTGGATTGTTTGCCTGTCTTGGTGATAAAGATAATAAAATATAAAAAAGGCATATTTCTTTTATTTTTTTGAAAATGAGGACAATGGGAGAGATTGACCAATACTGATTTCAGAACGAAATGGACTACATTCTCATTCATATTATCAAGATATGAGGTGAGTATCATAATAGTTTCAAGAGATGCCCTTGTCTTTTAAAGTTGAACCTCGGATAGATCTTTAGTATAGTAGCCTATAGAGTCAACTCAAAATATGGTATTCTGTTCTTTTGAAATAGCATACATTTTCCCTATATCATAATGAGACTAACTGAAAGGACATCGGAGGCCAAATGTATTTTGTGATGTTTTCCTATATTAAATGGACTTAATAGACTGTTAAAATGTAGAAGGAAAGACAGACATTTTATAAAAACATTGGATTTCTGTGGCTGGAATGTGATAAAAGCACTTTAGGCGTTCTCCTTCGGCAGATCCACCAACGTGTCACTTGGCATGCGGTAAGCCTGCTCACTGATGTCAACACCAAAGCTGATAATTGTAACTTGACTAAATTGGAATGATGCGAATAATGATAATGACTGTGAGAGCCCAGTATAGCCAGTATAGCCCCATATAGCCCAGTATAGCACAGTATATCCCCATATAGCCCCATATAGTCCCATATAGCCCAGTATAGCCCAGTATAGCACCTTATAGCCCAGTATAGCCCCATATAGCCCAGTATAGCCCCATATAGCCCAGTATAGCCCAGTATAGCCAGTATAGCCCCATATAGCCCAGTATAGCCCAGTATAGCCCAGTATAGCCCCATATAGCCCAGTATAGCCCAGTATAGCCCCATATAGCCCAGTATAGCCCAGTATAGCCAGTATAGCCAGTATAGCCAGAATAGCCCCGTATAGCCCAGTATAGCCCCTTATAGCCCAGTATAGCCAGTATAGCCCCATATAGCCCAGTATAGCCCAGTATAGCCAGTATAGCCCAGTATAGCACCTTATAGCCAGTATAGCCCAGTATAGCACCTTATAGCCCTGTATAGCCCAGTATAGCCCCATATAGCCCAGAATAGCCCCATGTAGCCCAGTATAGCCCAGTATAGCCCCTTATAGCCAGTATAGCCCCATATAGCCCAGTATAGCCCCTTATAGCCCAGTATAGCCAGTATAGCCCAGTATAGCACCTTTTAGCCCTGTATAGCCCCTTATAGCCAGTATAGCCCCATATAGCCCAGTATAGCCCTGTATAGCCCCTTATAGCCAGTATAGCCCCATATAGTCCAGTATAGCCCTGTATAGCCAGTATAGCCAGTATAGCCAGTATAGCCCAGTATAGCCAGTATAGCCAGTATAGCCAGAATAGCCCCGTATAGCCTAGTATAGCCCCTTATAGCCCAGTATAGCCAGTATAGCCCCATATAGCCCAGTATAGCCCAGTATAGCACCTTATAGCCCTGTATAGCCCAGTATAGCCCCATATAGCCCCGTATAGCCCAGTATAGCCCCTTATAGCCAGTATAGCCCCATATAGCCCAGTATAGCCCAGTATAGCCCCTTATAGCCAGTATAGCCCCATATAGCCCAGTATAGCCAGTATAGCCCCTTATAGCCCAATATAGCCAGTATAGCCCAGTATAGCACCTTATAGCCCTGTATAGCCCCTTATAGCCAGTATAGCCCCATATAGCCCAGTATAACCCTGTATAGCCCCTTATAGCCAGTATAGCCCCATATAGCCCAGTATAGCCAGTATAGCCCCGTATAGCCCAGTATAGCACCTTATAGCCCTGTATAGCCCAGTATAGCCCCATATAGCCCAGTATAGCCCAGTATAGCCCCTTATAGCCAGTATAGCCCCATATAGCCCAGTATAGCCCAGTATAGCCCCTTATAGCCAGTATAGCCCAGTATAGCCCCGTATAGCCCAGTATAGCCAGTATAGCCCCGTATAGCCCAGTATAGCCCAGTATAGCCCCGTATAGCCCAGTATAGCCCAGTATAGCCCAGTATAGCCCAGTATAGCACCTTATAGCCCTGTATAGCCCAGTATAGCCCCATATAGCCCAGTATAGCCCAGTATAGCCCCTTATAGCCAGTATAGCCCCATATAGCCCAGTATAGCCAGTATAGCCAGCATAGCCCCTTATAGCCCAGTATAGCCCCGTATAGCCCAGTATAGCCAGTATAGCCAGCATAGCCCCGTATAGCCCAGTATAGCCAGTATAGCCAGCATAGCCCCTTATAGCCCAGTATAGCCAGTATAGCCCAGTATAGCCCCTTATAGCCCAGTATAGCCCCGTATAGCCCAGTATAGCCAGTATAGCCAGCATAGCCCCGTATAGCCCAGTATAGCCAGTATAGCCAGCATAGCCCCTTATAGCCCCATATAGCCCAGTATAGCCCAGTATAGCCCCATATAGCCCAGTATAGCCAGTATAGCCAGTATAGCCCCGTATAGCCCAGTATAGCCAGTATAGCCAGCATAGCCCCGTATAGCCCAGTATAGCCAGTATAGCCCAGTATAGCCCCTTATAGCCCAGTATAGCCAGTATAGCGAGTATAGCCCAGTATAGCCCCTTATAGCCCAGTATAGCCAGTATAGCCCCGTATAGCCAGTATAGCCCCGTATAGCCCCGTATAGCCAGTATAGCCCAGTATAGCCAGTATAGCCCCGTATAGCCAGTATAGCCCCGTATAGCCCCGTATAGCCAGTATAGCCCCTTATAGCCAGTATAGCCCCGTATAGCCCAGTATAGCCCCTTATAGCCAGTATAGCCAGTATAGCCAGTATAGCCAGTATAGCCAGTATAGCCCCGTATAGCCCAGTATAGCCAGTATAGCCCCGTATAGCCAGTATAGCCCCGTAAAGCCCCGTATAGCCAGTATAGCCCCTTATAGCCAGTATAGCCAGTATAGCCCAGTATAGCCCCGTATAGCCCAGTATAGCCCCTTATAGCCCAGTATAGCCAGTATAGCCAGTATAGCCAGTATAGCCAGTATAGCCCCATATAGCCCGTATAGCCAGGATAGCCAGTATAGCCGCGTATAGCCAGTATAGCCAGTATAGCCCAGTATAGCCCCTTATAGCCCAGTATAGCCCAGTATAGCCCCGTATAGCCCCGTATAGCCCAGTATAGCCCCTTATAGCCCAGTATAGCCAGTATAGCCAGTATAGCCCAGTATAGCCCTGTATAGCCCCGTATAGCCCAGTATAGCCCCGTATAGCCCAGTATAGCCAGTATAGCCCAGTATAGCCCCATATAGCCCGTATAGCCAGGATAGCCAGTATAGCCGCGTATAGCCAGTATAGCCAGTATAGCCCAGTATAGCCCCTTATAGCCCAGTATAGCCCAGTATAGCCCCGTATAGCCCCGTATAGCCCAGTATAGCCAGTATAGCCCAGTATAGCCAGTATAGCCCCTTATAGCCCAGTATAGCCAATATAGCACCTTATAGCCCAGTATAGCCCAGGATAGCCCAGAATAGCCCCGTATAGCCCCGTATAGCCCTGTATAGCCAGTATAGCCAGTATAGCCCAGTATAGCCAGTATAGCCCAGTATAGCCAGTATAGCCCCGTATAGCCAGTATAGCCCAGTATAGCCAGTATAGCCCCTTATAGCCCAGTATAGCCAATATAGCACCTTATAGCCCAGTATAGCCCAGTATAGCCCAGAATAGCCCCGAATAGCCCAGTATAGCCCCGTATAGCCCCGTTTAGCCAGTATAGCCAGTATAGCCAGTATAGACCAGGATAGCCCCGTATATCCCAGTATAGCCAGTATAGCCCAGTATAGCCCCGTATAGCCCCGTATAGCCCCGTTTAGCCAGTATAGCCCAGTATAGCCCCTTATAGCCCAGTATAGCCAGTATAGCCCAGTATAGCCCCGTATAGTCCAGTATAGCCCCTTATAGCCCAGTATAGCCCCGTATAGCCAGTATAGCCAGTATAGCCGAGTATAGCCCAGTACAGCCAGTATAGCCAGTATAGCCCCGTATAGCCCAGTATAGCACCTTATAGCCCAGTATAGCCAGTATAGCCCAGTATAGCCCCTTATAGCACCTTATAGCGCCGTATAACCAGTATAGCACCTTATAGCCCAGTATAGCCAGTATAGCCCAGTATAGCCCCTTATAGCCCAGTATAGCCCAGTATAGCCCAGTATAGCACCTTAAAGCCCAGTATAGCCACTATAGCCCCTTATAGCCCAGTATAGCCCAGTATAGCACCTTATAGCCCAGTGTAGCCCAGTATAGCCCAGTATAGCACCTTATAGCCAGTATAGCCCCGTATAACCCAGTATAGCCCAGTATAGCACCTTAAAGCCCAGTATAGCCACAATAGCCCCTTATAGCCCAGTATAGCCCAGTATAGCACCTTATAGCCCAGTAAAGCCCAGTATAGCCCAGTATAGCACCTTATAGCCAGTATAGCCCCGTATAGCCCCATATAGCCCAGTATAGCCCAGTATAGCCCCTTATAGCCAGTATAGCCCCATATAGTCCAGTATAGCCCAGTATAGCCCCATATAGCCAGTATAGCCCCATATAGCCCAGTATAGCCAGTATAGCCCCTTATAGCCCAGTATAGCCAGTATAGCCCAGTATAGCACCTTATAGCCCTGTATAGCCCCTTATAGCCAGTATAGCCCCATATAGCCCAGTATAGCCCTGTATAGCTCCTTATAGCCAGTATAGCCCCATATAGCCCAGTATAGCCAGTATAGCCAGTATAGCCCCGTATAGCCCAGTATAGCCAGTATAGCCAGAATAGCCCCGTATAGCCCAGTATAGCCCCTTATAGCCCAGTATAGCCAGTATAGCCCCGTATAGCCCCGTATAGCCAGTATAGCACCGTATAGCCAGTATAGCCAGTATAGCCCAGTATAGCCCCTTATAGCCCAGTATAACCCAGTATAGCCCTGTATAGCCCCGTAGAGCCCAGTATAGCCAGTATAGCCCAGTATAGCCCCATATAGCCCCGTATAGCCCAGTATAGCCAGTATAGCCCCTTATAGCCCAGTATAGCCAATATAGCACCTTATAGCCCAGTATAGCCCAGTATAGCCCAGAATAGCCCCGTATAGCCCCGTATAGCCCCGTATAGCCAGTATAGCCAGTATAGCCAGTATAGCCCCGTATAGCCAGTATAGCCCCGTATAGCCCCGTAAAGCCAAGGAATAGCCCAGTATAGCCAGTATAGCCCCTTATAGCCCAGTATAGCCAATATAGCACCTTAGAGCCCAGTATAGCCCAGTATAGCCCAGAATAGCCCCGTATAGCCCAGTATAGCCCCGTATAGCCCCATATAGCCAGTATAGCCAGTATAGCCCCGTATAGCCAGTATAGCCAGTATAGCCCAGTATAGCCCCTTATAGCCCAGTATAGCCAGTATAGCCCCTTATAGCCCAGTATAGCCCCGTATAGCCAGTATAGCCAGTATAGCCGAGTATAGCCCAGTATAGCCGGTATAGCCAGTATAGCCCCGTATAGCCCAGTATAGCCAGTAAAGCACCTTATAGCCCAGTATAGCCAGTATAGCCCAGTATAGCCCCTTATAGCACCTTATAGCCCCGTATAGCCAGTATAGCACCTTATAGCCCAGTATAGCCAGTATAGCCCAGTATAGCCCCTTATAGCCCAGTATAGCCCAGTATAGCCCAGTATAGCCCAGTATAGCACCTTAAAGCCCAGTATAGCCACTATAGCCCCTTATAGCCCAGTATAGCCCAGTATAGCACCTTATAGCCCAGTATAGCCCAGTATAGCCCAGTATAGCACCTTATAGCCAGTATAGCTCCGTATAGCCCAGTATAGCCCAGTATAGCACCTTATAGCCCAGTATAGCTCAGTATATCCCAGTATAGCACCTTATAGCCCAATATAGCCCAGTATAGCCCAGTATAGCACCTTATAGCCCAGTATAGCCACTATAGCCCCTTATAGCACAGTATAGCCCAGTATAGCACCTTATAGCCCAGTATAGCCACTATAGCACCTTATAGCCCAGTATAGCCAGTATAGCCAGTATAGCCCAGTATAGCCAGTATAGCCCAGTATAGCCCCTTATAGCACCTTATAGCCCCGTATAGCCAGTATAGCCCCTTATAGCCCAGTATAGCCAGTATAGCCAGTATAGCCCAGTATAGCCAGTATAGCCCAGTATAGCCCCTTATAGCACCTTATAGCCCCGTATAGCCAGTATAGCACCTTATAACCCAGTATAGCCAGTATAGCCCAGTATAGCCCCTTATAGCCCAGTATAGCCCAGTATAGCCCAGTATAGCCCAGTATAGCACCTTAAAGCCCAGTATAGCCACTATAGCCCCTTATAGCCCAGTATAGCCCAGTATAGCACCTTATAGCCCAGTATAGCCCAGTATAGCCCAGTATAGCACCTTATAGCCAGTATAGCCCCGTATAGCCCAGTATAGCCCAGTATAGCACCTTATAGCCCAGTATAGCTCAGTATATCCCAGTATAGCACCTTATAGCCCAATATAGCCCAGTATAGCCCAGTATAGCACCTTATAGCCCAGTATAGCCACTATAGCCCCTTATAGCACAGTATAGCCCAGTATAGCACCTTATAGCCCAGTATAGCCACTATAGCACCTTATAGCCCAGTAGAGACAGTATAGCCCAGTATATCCCAGTATAGCCAGTATAGCCCCGTATAGCCCAGTATAGCCAGTATAGCCCAGTATAGCCCAGTATGGCCCAGTATGGCCCAGTATAGCCCAGAATAGCCCAGTATAGCCAATATAGCCCAGTATGGCCCAGTATAGCCCAGTATAGCCAGTATAGCCCAGTATAGCCCAGTATGGCCCAGTATAGCCCAGAATAGCCCAGTATAGCCAATACAGCCCAGTATGGCCCAGTATAGCACAGTATAGCCCAGAATAGCCCAGTATAGCCAGTATAGCCCAGTATGGCCCAGTACAGCCAAGATAGCCCAGTATAGCCAGAATAGCCCCGTATAGCCCAGTATAGCCCCTTATAGCCCCTTATAGCCAGTATAGCCCCATATAGCCCAGTATAGCCAGTATAGCCAGTATAGCCCCGTATAGCCCAGTATAGCCAGTATAGCCAGTATAGCCCCGTATAGCCCAGTATAGCCAGTATAGCCCAGTATAGCCCCTTATAGCCCAGTATAGCCAGTATAGCCAGTATAGCCCAGTATAGCCCCTTATAGCCCAGTATAGCCAGTATAGCCCCTTATAGCCAGTATAGCCAGTATAGCCCAGTATAGCCCCGTATAGCCCAGTATAGCCCCTTATAGCCCAGTATAGCCAGTATAGCCAGTATAGCCCCGTATAGCCCAGTATAGCCCCGTATAGCCCAGTATAGCCAGTATAGCCCAGTATAGCCCCATATAGCCCGTATAGCCAGGATAGCCAGTATAGCCCCGTATAGCCAGTATAGCCAGTATAGCCCAGTTTAGCCCCTTATAGCCCAGTATAGCCCAGTATAGCCCCGTATAGCCCCGTATAGCCCAGTATAGCCAGTATAGCCCAGTATAGCCCCATATAGCCCCGTATAGCCAGTATAGCCCAGTATAGCCAGTATAGCCCCTTATAGCCCAGTACAGCCAAAATAGCACCTTATAGCCCAGTATAGCCCCATATAGCCCAGTATAGCCCAGAATAGCCCCGTATAGCCCCGTATAGCCCTGTATAGCCAGTATAGCCAGTATTGCCCAGTATAGCCAGTATAGCCCAGTATAGCCAGTATAGCCCCGTATAGCCAGTATAGCCCCGTATAGCCCCGTATAGCCCAGTATAGCCCAGTATAGCCAGTATAGCCCCTTATAGCCCAGTATAGCCAATATAGCACCTTATAGCCCAGTATAGCCCAGTATAGCCCAGAATAGCCCCGAATACCCCCGTATAGCCCCGTATAGCCCCGTTTAGCCAGTATAGCCAGTATAGCCCCGTATAGCCAGTATAGCCAGTATAGCCCAGTATAGCCCCTTATAGCCCCTTATAGCCCAGTATAGCCCCGTATAGCCAGTATAGCCAGTATAGCCGAGTATAGCCCAGTATAGCCAGTATAGCCAGTATAGCCCCGTATAGCCCAGTATAGCCCCGTATAGCCCAGTATAGCCAGTATAGCACCTTATAGCCCAGTATAGCCAGTATAGCCCAGTATAGCCCCTTATAGCACCTTATAGCCCCGTATAGCCAGTATAGCACCTTATAGCCCAGTATAGCCAGTATAGCCCATTATAGCCCCTTATAGCCCAGTATAGCCCAGTATAGCCCAGTATAGCACCTTAAAGCCCAGTATAGCCACTATAGCCCCTTATAGCCCAGTATAGCCCAGTATAGCACCTTATTACCCAGTGTAGCCCAGTATAGCCCAGTATAGCACCTTATAGCCAGTATAGCCCCGTATAACCCAGTATAGCACCTTAAAGCCCAGTATAGCCACAATAGCCCCTTATAGCCCAGTATAGCCCAGTATAGCACCTTATAGCCCAGTATAGCCCAGTATAGCCCAGTATAGCACCTTATAGCCAGTATAGCCCCGTATAGCCCCATATAGCCCTGTATAGCCCAGTATAGCCCCGTATAGCCAGTTTAGCCCCATATAGCCCAGTATAGCCCAGTATAGCCCCTTATAGCCAGTATAGCCCCATATAGCCCAGTATAGCCAGTATAGCCCCTTATAGCACAGTATCGCCAGTATAGCCCAGTATAGCACCTTATAGCCATGTATAGCCCCTTATAGCCAGTATAGCCCCATATAGCCCAGTATAGCCCTGTATAGCTCCTTATAGCCAGTATAGCCCAATATAGCCAGTATAGCCAGTATAGCCCCGTATAGCCCAGTATAGCCAGTATAGCCAGAATAGCCCCGTATAGCCCAGTATAGCCCCTTATAGCCCAGTATAGCCAGTATAGCCCCGTATAGCCCCGTATAGCCAGTATAGCCCCGTATAGCCAGTATAGCCAGTATAGCCCAGTATAGCCCCTTATAGCCCAGTATAGCCCAGTATAGCCCCGTATAGCCCCGTATAGCCCCGTATAGCCAGTATAGCCAGTATAGCCAGTATAGCCCCGTATAGCCAGTATAGCCCCGTATAGCCCCGTAAAGCCCCGTATAGCCCAGTATAGCCAGTATAGCCCCTTATAGCCCAGTATAGCCAATATAGCACCTTATAGCCCAGTTTAGCCCAGTATAGCCCAGAATAGCCCCGTATAGCCCAGTATAGCCCCGTATAGCCCCATATAGCCAGTATAGCCAGTATAGCCCCGTATAGCCAGTATAGCCAGTATAGCCCAGTATAGCCCCTTATAGCCCAGTATAGCTAGTATAGGCCAGTATAGCCCCGTATAGCCCAGTATAGCCCCTTATAGCCCAGTATAGCCCCGTATAGCCAGTATAGCCAGTATAGCCGAGTATAGCCCAGTACAGCCAGTATAGCCAGTATAGCCCCGTATAGCCAGTATAGCCAGTATAGCCCCGTATAGCCAGTATAGCCAGTATAGCCGAGTATAGCCCAGTATAGCCGGTATAGCCAGTATAGCCCCGTATAGCCCAGTATAGCCAGTAAAGCACCTTATAGCCCAGTATAGCCAGTATAGCCCAGTATAGCCCCTTATAGCACCTTATAGCCCCATATAGCCAGTATAGCACCTTATAGCCCAGTATAGCCAGTATAGCCCAGTATAGCCCAGTATAGCCCAGTATAGCCCAGTATAGCACCTTAAAGCCCAGTATAGCCACTATAGCCCCTTATAGCCCAGTATAGCCCAGTTTAGCACCTTATAGCCCAGTATAGCCCAGTATAGCCCAGTATAGCACCTTATAGCCAGTATAGCCCCGTATAGCCCAGTATAGCCCAGTATAGCACCTTATAGCCCAGTATAGCTCAGTATATCCCAGTATAGCACCTTATAGCCCAGTATAGCCCAGTATAGCACCTTATAGCCCAGTATAGCCACTATAGCCCCTTATAGCACAGTATAGCCCAGTATAGCACCTTATAGCCCAGTATAGCCACTATAGCACCTTATAGCCCAGTATAGCCAGTATAGCCCCGTATAGCCCAGTATAGCCAGTATAGCCCAGTATAGCCCAGTATGGCCCAGTATGGCCCAGTATAGCCCAGAATAGCCCAGTATAGCCAATATAGCCCAGTATAGCCCAGTATAGCCAGTATAGCCCAGTATAGCCCAGTATGGCCCAGTATAGCCCAGAATAGCCCAGTATAGCCAATATAGCCCATTATGGCCCAGTATAGCACAGTATAGCCCAGAATAGCCCAGTATAGCCAGTATAGCCCAGTATGGCCCAGTACAGCCAATATAGCCCAGTATAGCCCAGAATAGCTCCGTATAGCCCAGTATAGCCCAGTATAGTCCCTTATAGCCCAGTATAGCCAGTATAGCTCCGTATAGCCCTGTATAGCCAGTATAGCACCTTATAGCCCAGTATAGCCAGTATAGCCCCGTATAGCCCAGTATAGCCAGTATAGCCCAGTATGGCCCAGTACAGCCAATATAGCCCAGTATAGCCCAGAATAGCTCCGTATAGCCCAGTATAGCCCAGTATAGTCCCTTATAGCCCAGTATAGCCAGTATAGCTCCGTATAGCCCTGTATAGCCAGTATAGCACCTTATAGCCCAGTATAGCCAGTATAGCCCCGTATAGCCCAGTATAGCCAGTATAGCACCTTATAGCCCAATATAGCCAGTATAGCCCAGTATAGCCCCTTATAGCACCTTATAGACCCGTATAGCCAGTATAGCACCTTATAGCCCAGTATAGCCAGCATAGCCCAGTATAGCCCCTTATATCCCAGTATAGCCCAGTATAGCCCAGTATAGCACCTTATAGCCCAGTATAGCCACTATAGCCCCTTATAGCCCAGTATAGCCCAGTATAGCACCTGGGGCGGCAGGGTAGCCTAGTGGTTAGAGCGTTGGACTAGTATCCGGAAGGTTGTGAGTTCAAACCCCCGAGCTGACAAGGTACAAATCTGTCGTTCTGCCCCTGAACAGGCAGTTAACCCACTGTTCCCAGGCCGTTATTGAAAATAAGAATGTGTTCTTAACTGACTTGCCTGGTTAAATAAAGGTAAAATTAAAAAATAGCCCAGTATAGGTTCTCCTTTACCCAAATCCAGATAGCAGATTTTCTGAAAGAGCCGCAAAACCTAGACCCGTATAAATCAGCTGCGCTTGACAATCTGGACCCTCTATTTCTGAAACTATCCACCGCCATTGTCGCAACCCCTATTACCAGCCTGTTCAACCTCTCTTTCATATCGTCTGAGATCCCCAAGGATTGGAAAGCTGCCGCAGTCATCCCCCTCTTCAAAGGGGGAGACACCCTGGACCCAAACTGTTACAGACCTATATCCATTCTGCCTTGCCTATCTAAGGTCTTCGAAAGCCAAGTCAACAAACAGGTCACTGACCATCTCGAATCCCACCGTACCTTCTCCGCTATGCAATCTGGTTTCCGAGCCGGTCACGGGTGCACCTCAGCCACGCTCAAGGTACTAAACGACATCATAACCGCCATCGATAAAAGACAGTACTTTGCAGCCGTCTTCATCGACCTTGCCAAGGCTTTCGACCCTTGGTTTTCGGATGACTGCCTTGCCTGGTTCACCAATTACTTTGCAGACAGAGTTCAGTGTGTCAAATCGGAGGGCATGCTGTCCGGTCCTCTGGCAGTCTCTATGGGGGTGCCACAGGGTTCAATTCTCGGGCCGACTCTTTTCTCTGTATATATCAATGATGTTGCTCTTGCTGCGGGCAATTCCCTGATCCACCTCTACGCAGACGACACCATTCTATATACTTTCGGCCCGTCATTGGATACTGTGCTATCTAACCTCCAAACGAGCTTCAATGCCATACAACACTCCTTCCGTGGCCTCCAACTGCTCTTAAACGCTAGTAAAACCAAATGCATGCTTTTCAACCGATCGCTGCCTGCACCCGCATGCCCGACTAGCATCACCACACTGTATGGTTCCGACCTTGAATATGTGGACACCTATAAGTACCTAGGTGTCTGGCTAGACTGCAAACTCTCCTTCCAGACCCATATCAAACATCTCCAATCAAAAATCAAATCAAGAGTCGGCTTTCTATTCCGTAACAAAGCCTCCTTCACTCACGCTGCCAATCTTACCCTAGTAAAACTGACTATCCTACCGATCCTCGACTTCGGCGATGTCATCTACAAAATTGCTTCCAACACTCTTCTTAGCAAACTGGATGCAGTTTATCACAGTGCCATCCATTTTGTCACCAAAGCCCCATATACTACCCACAACTGCGACCTGTACGCTCTCATTGGCTGGCCCTCGCTACATATTCGTCGCCAAACCCACTCACTCCACGTCATCTTTAAGTCTCAGCTAAGAAAAGCCCGGCCTTATCTCAGCTCACTGGTTACCATAGCAACACCCACCCGTAGCACGCGCTCCAGTAGGTATATTTCCAGCAGGTATAAAGCCAACACCTCCTTTGGCTGCCTTTCCTTCCAGTTCTCTGCTGCCAATGACTGGAATGAATTGCAAAAATTGCTGAAGCTGGAGACTCGTATCTCCCTCACTAACTTTAAGCACCAGCTGTCAGAGCAGCTTACGGATCACTGCACCTGTACACAGCCCGTCTGTAAACAGCCCATCCATCTACCTCATCCCCATACTGTATTTATTTATCTTGTTCCTTTGCACCCCAGTATCTCTACTTGCACATCTGTCACTCCAGCGTTAATTGCTAAATTGTAATTATTTCGCCTCTATGGCCTATTTATTGCCTTACCTCCCTAATCTTACTACATTTGCACACACTGTACATAGATATTTATTTTGTGTTATTGACTGTACGTTTGTTTATTCCATGTGTAACTCTGTGTTGTTGTTTTTGTCGTACTGCTTTGCTTTATCTTGGCCAGGTCTCAGTTGTAAATGGGAACTTGTTCTCAACTGGCCTCCCTGGTTAAATAAACGTGAAATAAACCAAAAAATAAAGACAAGACAGGCTAAAAACTGCTCGCTAAACTCATAGTCTAACGGTCGTTGCAATAAGTATATAAAATCCTCACCACTAGATGGCAATGTGGTACAGAAGAGGGCCACACCATAGTGCCATTACATCTTCTACAACAACACCATGTACCAGTCAGTCAGGGTGTTGGAGCACAGTGTGTCTACGTACCAAATGGTACCAACTTGTTCCCTATAAAGTACGCTATGGCTCTGGTTAAAGGTCACCGTGTAAGGGGGAGGGAGGGGAGGGAGGGTGCCATTTTGGGATGCATATTCTGAGTGTCTGTCTGTCACCGTGTAAGGGGGAGGGGGGGGGTGCATATACTGAGTGTCTGTCTGTCACCGTGTAAGGGGGAGGGGGAGGGGGATGCATATTCTGAGTGTCTGTCTGTCACCGTGTAAGGGGGAGGGGGGATGCATATTCTGAGTGTCTGTCTGTCACCGTGTAAGGGGGAGGGGAGGGGGATGCATATTCTGAGTGTCTGTCTGTCACCGTGTAAGGGGGGGAGGGGGTGCATATTCTGAGTGTCTGTCTGTCACCGTGTAAGGGGGAGGGGGGTGCATATTCTGAGTGTCTGTCTGTCACCGTGTAAGGGGGAGGGGGGGGGTGCATATTCTGCATATTTTGATTTGTCTAATCTTAGCAATTTCTTCTTAGCTAGCTACATAGCCGTCTTTGTATCAAAGATAATTGCATAATTATCGTATTTCGTCGTCCTAACGTATCTGCCCAGCAGCTAGCTAAGCAGCTAGCTAACATCCACTGTCCACCAGCACTGTAGAAACTATTACACTCAACTGAACGACTCGATTAGCGTAGTGTCAGCTAGCTACATAGTTGTCTTCGCTGTCTTCGTATCCAAGATAATTGTGCAGTTTAGAGTGTGTAGACTTAGAGTGATTATCTTAATTTACCGAGGTTAGCTAGCCAGCTATTTGTCGTCCTTAACGTAGGAGATGCTGCTAGCTAGCTAGCCAACAGCTAGCCAACCTCTACCGAATTGAACTCCAACTACCCGGTCAACATTCCGCGTCGCTCCACAGGTAGTATCACATTTTCATTTCACTTCATTACAGTACAACGGTTTGATTTGTTTGATCGTAGCTAGCCAGCTACATAGCCGTCTTTGTATCTAAGACAATTGTGTAGTCTAGAGCGATTTTCTAGGTTAGCTGGCCAGCTATTGTCGTTCTTTTAACGTAGCTAGCCAGCTAGCCCCCGAATAGCAGCACTGTAGTAACTATTACAGTACAACGGTTTGTTTTGTTTGATCGTAGCTAGCTAGCTACATAGCCGTCTTTGTATCTAAGACAATTGTGTAGCCTAGAGCGATTTTCTAGGTTAGCTGGCCAGCTATTGTCGTTCTTTTAACGTAGCTAGCCAGCTAGCCCCCGAATAGCAGCACTGTAGTAACTATTACAGTACAACGGTTTGTTTTGTTTGATCGTAGCTAGCTAGCTACATAGCCGTCTTTGTATCTAAGACAATTGTGTAGCCTAGAGCGATTTTCTAGGTTAGCTAGCCAGCTATTGTTGTTCTTTTAAGGTAACGTAACGCAATCAACCTGCTAGCTAGCCAGCTAGCCCCCGAATAGCAGCACTGTAGAAACTATTACACTCGACGGAACGACTTGATTAGTGTAGTGTCAACATCGCAGCCACTACCAGCTAGCCTACTCCAGCAGTACTGTATCATTTCAATCATTTTAGTCAATAAGATTCTTGCTACGTAAGCTTAACTTTCTGAACATTCGAGACGTGTAGTCCACTTGTCATTCCAATCTCCTTTGCATTAGCGTAGCCTCTTCTGTACCCTGTCAACTATGTGTCTATCTATCCCTGTTCTCTCCTCTCTGCACAGACCATACAAACGCTCCACACCGCGTGGCCGCGGCCACCCTAATCTGGTGGTCCCAGCGCGCACGACCCACGTGGAGTTCCTGGTCTCCGGTAGCCTCTGGAACTGCCGATCTGCGGCCAACAAGGCAGAGTTCATCTCAGCCTATGCCTCCCTCCAGTCCCTCGACTTCCTGGCACTGACGGAAACATGGATCACCACAGATAACACTGCTACTCCTACTGCTCTCTCTTCGTCCGCCCACGTGTTCTCGCACACCCCGAGAGCTTCTGGTCAGCGGGGTGGTGGCACCGGGATCCTCATCTCTCCCAAGTGGTCATTCTCTCTCTCCCCCTTACCCATCTATCTATCGCCTCCTTTGAATTCCATGCTGTCACAGTTACCAGCCCTTTCAAGCTTAACATCCTTATCATTTATCGCCCTCCAGGTTCCTCGGAGAGTTCATCAATGAGCTTGATGCCTTGATAAGCTCCTTTCCTGAGGACGGCTCACCTCTCACAGTCCTGGGCGACTTTAACCTCCCCACGTCTACCTTTGACTCATTCCTCTCTGCCTCCTTCTTTCCACTCCTCTCCTCTTTTGACCTCACCCTCTCACCTTCCCCCTACTCACAAGGCAGGCAATACGCTCGACCTCATCTTTACTAGATGCTGTTCTTCCACTAACCTCATTGCAACTCCCCTCCAAGTCTCCGACCACTACCTTGTATCATTTTCCCTCTCGCTCTCATCCAACACTTCCCACACTGCCCCTACTCGGATGGTATCGCGCCGTCCCAACCTTCGCTCTCTCTCCCCCGCTACTCTCTCCTCTTCCATCCTATCATCTCTTCCCTCTGCTCATACCTTCTCCAACCTTTCTCCTGATTCTGCCTCCTCAACCCTCCTCTCTTCCCTTTCTGCATCCTTTGACTCTCTATGTCCCCTATCCTCCAGGCCGGCTCGGTCCTCCCCTCCCGCTCCGTGGCTCGATGACTCATTGCGAGCTCACAGAACAGAGCTCCGGGCAGCCGAGCGGAAATGGAGGAAAACTCGCCTCCCTGCGGACCTGGCATCCTTTCACTCCCTCCTCTCTACATTTTCCTCCTCTGTCTCTGCTGCTAAAGCCACTTTCTACCACTCTAAATTCCAAGCATCTGCCTCTAACCCTAGGAAGCTCTTTGCCACCTTCTCCTCCCTCCTGAATCCTCCTCCCTCCTGAATCCTCCTCCCCCCCCCCTCCTCCCTCTCTGCAGATGACTTCGTCAACCATTTTGAAAAGAAGGTCGACGACATCCGATCCTCGTTTGCTAAGTCAAACGACACCGCTGGTTCTGCTCACACTGCCCTACCCTGTGCTCTGACCTCTTTCTCCCCTCTCTCTCCAGATGAAATCTCGCTTCTTGTGACGGCCGGCCGCCCAACAACCTGCCCGCTTGACCCTATCCCCTCCTCTCTTCTCCAGACCATTTCCGGAGACCTTCTCCCTTACCTCACCTCGCTCATCAACTCATCCCTGACCGCTGGCTACGTCCCTTCCGTCTTCAAGAGAGCGAGAGTTGCACCCCTTCTGAAAAAACCTACACTCGATCCCTCCGATGTCAACAACTACAGACCAGTATCCCTTCTTTCTTTTCTCTCCAAAACTCTTGAACGTGCCGTCCTTGGCCAGCTCTCCCGCTATCTCTCTCAGAATGACCTTCTTGATCCAAATCAGTCAGGTTTCAAGACTAGTCATTCAACTGAGACTGCTCTTCTCTGTATCACGGAGGCGCTCCGCACTGCTAAAGCTAACTCTCTCTCCTCTGCTCTCATCCTTCTAGACCTATCGGCTGCCTTCGATACTGTGAACCATCAGATCCTCCTCTCCACCCTCTCCGAGTTGGGCATCTCCGGCGCGGCCCACACTTGGATTGCGTCCTACCTGACAGGTCGCTCCTACCAGGTGGCGTGGCGAGAATCTGTCTCCTCGCCACGCGCTCTCACCACTGGTGTCCCCCAGGGCTCTGTTCTAGGCCCTCTCCTATTCTCGCTATACACCAAGTCACTTGGCTCTGTCATAACCTCACATGGTCTCTCCTATCATTGCTATGCAGACGACACACAATTAATCTTCTCCTTTCCCCTTCTGATGACCAGGTGGCGAATCGCATCTCTGCATGTCTGGCAGACATATCAGTGTGGATGACGGATCACCACCTCAAGCTGAACCTCGGCAAGACGGAGCTGCTCTTCCTCCCGGGGAAGGACTGCCCGTTCCATGATCTCGCCATCACGGTTGACAACTCCATTGTGTCCTCCTCCCAGAGCGCTAAGAACCTTGGCGTGATCCTGGACAACACCCTGTCGTTCTCAACCAACATCATGGCGGTGGCCCGTTCCTGTAGGTTCATGCTCTACAACATCCGCAGAGTACGACCCTGCCTCACACAGGAAGCGCCGCAGGTCCTAATCCAGGCACTTGTCATCTCCCGTCTGGATTACTGCAACTCGCTGTTGGCTGGGCTCCCTGCCTGTGCCATTAAACCCCTACAACTCATCCAGAACGCCGCAGCCCGTCTGGTGTTCAACCTTCCCAAGTTCTCTCACGTCACCCCGCTCCTCCGCTCTCTCCACTGGCTTCCAGTTGAAGCTCGCATCCGCTACAAGACCATGGTGCTTGCCTACGGAGCTGTGAGGGGAACGGCACCGCAGTACCTCCAGGCTCTGATCAGGCCCTACACCCAAGCAAGGGCACTGCGTTCATCCACCTCTGGCCTGCTCGCCTCCCTACCATTGAGGAAGTACAGTTCCCGCTCAGCCCAGTCAAAACTGTTCGCTGCTCTGGCCCCCCAATGGTGGAACAAACTCCCTCACGACGCCAGGACAGCGGAGTCAATCACCACCTTCCGGAGACACCTGAAACCCCACCTCTTCAAGGAATACCTAGGATAGGATAAGTAATCCTTCTCACCACCCCCCCCCTTAATGATTTAGATGCACTATTGTAAAGTGGCTGTTCCACTGGATGTCAGAAGGTGAATTCACCAATTTGTAAGTCGCTCTGGATAAGAGCGTCTGCTAAATGACTTAAATGTAAATGTAAATGTAAATGTCTGTCTGTCACCGTGTAAGGGGGAGGGGGGGGTGCATATTCTGAGTGTCTGTCTGTCACCGTGTAAGGGGGGGGGGGTGCATATTCTGAGTGTCTGTCTGTCACCGTGTAAGGGGGAGGGGGGTGCATATTCTGAGTGTCTGTCTGTCACCGTGTAAGGGGGAGGGGGAGGGGGGATGCATATTCTGAGTGTCTGTCTGTCACCGTGTAAGGGGAGGGGGGATGCATATTCTGAGTGTCTGTCTGTCACCGTGTAAGGGGGAGGGGGGATGCATATTCTGAGTGTCTGTCTGTCACCGTGTAAGGGGGAGGGGGATGCATATTCTGAGTGTCTGTCTGTCACCGTGTAAGGGGGAGGGGGGGATGCATATTCTGAGTGTCTGTCTGTCACCGTGTAAGGGGGAGGGGGGGATGCATATTCTGAGTGTCTGTCTGTCACCGTGTAAGGGGGAGGGGGGGGGGTGCATATTCTGAGTGTCTGTCTGTCACCGTGTAAGGGGGAGGGGGGTGCATATTCTGAGTGTCTGTCTGTCACCGTGTAAGGGGGTAGGGGAGGGGGGATGCATATTCTGAGTGTCTGTCTGTCACCGTGTAAGGGGGGGATGCATATTCTGGGGGATGCATATTCTGAGTGTCTGTCTGTCACCGTGTAGGGGGAGGGGGGTGCATATTCTGAGTGTCTGTCTGTCACCGTGTAAGGGGAGGGGGGTGCATATTCTGAGTGTCTGTCTGTCACCGTGTAAGGGGGAGGGGGGGATGCATATTCTGAGTGTCTGTCTGTCACCGTGTAAGGGGGAGGGGGATGCATATTCTGAGTGTCTGTCTGTCACCGTGTAAGGGGGGGGGGATGCATATTCTGAGTGTCTGTCTGTCACCTTGTAAGGGGGAGGGGGGATGCATATTCTGAGTGTCTGTCTGTCACCGTGTAAGGGGGAGGGGGGATGCATATTCTGAGTGTCTGTCTGTCACCGTGTAAGGGGGGGGGGGATGCATATTCTGAGTGTCTGTCTGTCACCGTGTAAGGGGGAGGGGGGATGCATATTCTGAGTGTCTGTCTGTCACCTTGTAAGGGGGAGGGGGATGCATATTCTGAGTGTCTGTCTGTCACCGTGTAAGGGGAGGGGGATGCATATTCTGAGTGTCTGTCTGTCACCGTGTAAGGGGGAGGGGGGATGCATATTCTGAGTGTCTGTCTGTCACCTTGTAAGGGGGAGGGGGGATGCATATTCTGAGTGTCTGTCTGTCACCGTGTAAGGGGGGGGGGGATGCATATTCTGAGTGTCTGTCTGTCACCGTGTAAGGGGGAGGGGGGATGCATATTCTGAGTGTCTGTCTGTCACCGTGTAAGGGGGAGGGGGATGCATATTCTGAGTGTCTGTCTGTCACCGTGTAAGGGGGGGGGGGATGCATATTCTGAGTGTCTGTCTGTCACCGTGTAAGGGGGGGGGGGATGCATATTCTGAGTGTCTGTCTGTCACCGTGTAAGGGGGAGGGGGATGCATATTCTGAGTGTCTGTCTGTCACCGTGTAAGGGGGAGGGGGATGCATATTCTGAGTGTCTGTCTGTCACCGTGTAAGGGGGAGGGGGGGATGCATATTCTGAGTGTCTGTCTGTCACCGTGTAAGGGGGAGGGGGATGCATATTCTGAGTGTCTGTCTGTCACCGTGTAAGGGGGAGGGGGGTGCATATTCTGAGTGTCTGTCTGTCACCGTGTAAGGGGGAGGGGGGTGCATATTCTGAGTGTCTGTCTGTCACCGTGTAAGGGGGTAGGGGAGGGGGATGCATATTCTGAGTGTCTGTCTGTCACCGTGTAAGGGGAGGGGGATGCATATTCTGAGTGTCTGTCTGTCACCGTGTAAGGGGGAGGGGGATGCATATTCTGAGTGTCTGTCTGTCACCGTGTAAGGGGGAGGGGGGATGCATATTCTGAGTGTCTGTCTGTCACCGTGTAAGGGGAGGAGGGATGCATATTCTGAGTGTCTGTCTGTCACCGTGTAAGGGGGAGGGGGATGCATATTCTGAGTGTCTGTCTGTCACCGTGTAAGGGGGAGGAGGGATGCATATTCTGAGTGTCTGTCTGTCACCGTGTAAGGGGGAGGGGGGGATGCATATTCTGAGTGTCTGTCTGTCACCGTGTAAGGAGGAGGAGGGATGCATATTCTGAGTGTCTGTCTGTCACCTTGTAAGGGGGAGGGGGGGATGCATATTCTGAGTGTCTGTCTGTCACCGTGTAAGGGGGAGGAGGGATGCATATTCTGAGTGTCTGTCTGTCACCGTGTAAGGGGGAGGGGGGATGCATATTCTGAGTGTCTGTCTGTCACCGTGTAAGGGGGAGGAGGGATGCATATTCTGAGTGTCTGTCTGTCACCGTGTAAGGGGGAGGAGGGGATGCATATTCTGAGTGTCTGTCTGTCACCGTGTAAGGGGGAGGAGGGATGCATATTCTGAGTGTCTGTCTGTCACCGTGTAAGGGGGAGGAGGGATGCATATTCTGAGTGTCTGTCTGTCACCGTGTAAGGGGGAGGGGGATGCATATTCTGAGTGTCTGTCTGTCACCGTGTAAGGGGGAGGAGGGATGCATATTCTGAGTGTCTGTCTGTCACCGTGTAAGGGGGAGGAGGGATGCATATTCTGAGTGTCTGTCTGTCACCGTGTAAGGGGAGGAGGGATGCATATTCTGAGTGTCTGTCTGTCACCGTGTAAGGGGGAGGGGGGTGCATATTCTGAGTGTCTGTCTGTCACCGTGTAAGGGGGGGGGGGGTGCATATTCTGAGTGTCTGTCTGTCACCGTGTAAGGGGGTAGGGGGAGGGGGATGCATATTCTGAGTGTCTGTCTGTCACCGTGTAAGGGGGGGGGATGCATATTCTGAGTGTCTGTCTGTCACCGTGTAAGGGGAGGGGGGATGCATATTCTGAGTGTCTGTCTGTCACCGTGTAAGGGGAGGGGGATGCATATTCTGAGTGTCTGTCTGTCACCGTGTAAGGGGAGGGGGATGCATATTCTGAGTGTCTGTCTGTCACCGTGTAAGGGGGAGGGGGATGCATATTCTGAGTGTCTGTCTGTCACCGTGTAAGGGGGAGGAGGGATGCATATTCTGAGTGTCTGTCTGTCACCGTGTAAGGGGGAGGAGGGATGCATATTCTGAGTGTCTGTCTGTCACCGTGTAAGGGGGAGGGGGGATGCATATTCTGAGTGTCTGTCTGTCACCGTGTAAGGGGGAGGGGGGTGCATATTCTGAGTGTCTGTCTGTCACCGTGTAAGGGGGAGGGGGGATGCATATTCTGAGTGTCTGTCTGTCACCGTGTAAGGGGGAGGAGGGATGCATATTCTGAGTGTCTGTCTGTCACCGTGTAAGGGGAGGGGGGATGCATATTCTGAGTGTCTGTCTGTCACCGTGTAAGGGGGAGGGGGATGCATATTCTGAGTGTCTGTCTGTCACCTTGTAAGGGGGAGGAGGGATGCATATTCTGAGTGTCTGTCTGTCACCGTGTAAGGGGGAGGAGGGATGCATATTCTGAGTGTCTGTCTGTCACCGTGTAAGGGGGAGGGGGATGCATATTCTGAGTGTCTGTCTGTCACCGTGTAAGGGGAGGAGGGATGCATATTCTGAGTGTCTGTCTGTCACCGTGTAAGGGGGAGGGGGGATGCATATTCTGAGTGTCTGTCTGTCACCTTGTAAGGGGGAGGAGGGATGCATATTCTGAGTGTCTGTCTGTCACCTTGTAAGGGGGAGGAGGGGATGCATATTCTGAGTGTCTGTCTGTCACCGTGTAAGGGGGAGGAGGGATGCATATTCTGAGTGTCTGTCTGTCACCGTGTAAGGGGGAGGGGGAGGAGGGATGCATATTCTGAGTGTCTGTCTGTCACCGTGTAAGGGGGAGGGGGGTGCATATTCTGAGTGTCTGTCTGTCACCGTGTAAGGGGGAGGAGGGATGCATATTCTGAGTGTCTGTCTGTCACCGTGTAAGGGGGAGGAGGGATGCATATTCTGAGTGTCTGTCTGTCACCGTGTAAGGGGGAGGAGGGATGCATATTCTGAG
The DNA here is from genome assembly GCF_036934945.1 of Oncorhynchus masou masou. Classification (NCBI taxonomy): domain Eukaryota; kingdom Metazoa; phylum Chordata; class Actinopteri; order Salmoniformes; family Salmonidae; genus Oncorhynchus; species Oncorhynchus masou. Next base: position 909,199 of record NC_088240.1, read on the forward strand.
TGTCTGTCTGTCACCGTGTAAGGGGGAGGAGGGATGCATATTCTGAGTGTCTGTCTGTCACCGTGTAAGGGGGAGGAGGGATGCATATTCTGAGTGTCTGTCTGTCACCTTGTAAGGGGGAGGGGGGGATGCATATTCTGAGTGTCTGTCTGTCACCTTGTAAGGGGGAGGGGGATGCATATTCTGAGTGTCTGTCTGTCACCTTGTAAGGGGGAGGGGGGGATGCATATTCTGAGTGTCTGTCTGTCACCTTGTAAGGGGGAGGGGGGGATGCATATTCTGAGTGTCTGTCTGTCACCTTGTAAGGGGGAGGAGGGGATGCATATTCTGAGTGTCTGTCTGTCACCGTGTAAGGGGGAGGAGGGGATGCATATTCTGAGTGTCTGTCTGTCACCTTGTAAGGGGGAGGGGGATGCATATTCTGAGTGTCTGTCTGTCACCGTGTAAGGGGGAGGAGGGGTGCATATTCTGAGTGTCTGTCTGTCACCTTGTAAGGGGGAGGGGGGGATGCATATTCTGAGTGTCTGTCTGTCACCTTGTAAGGGGGAGGAGGGGATGCATATTCTGAGTGTCTGTCTGTCACCGTGTAAGGGGAGGAGGGGATGCATATTCTGAGTGTCTGTCTGTCACCTTGTAAGGGGGAGGGGGATGCATATTCTGAGTGTCTGTCTGTCACCTTGTAAGGGGGAGGAGGGGATGCATATTCTGAGTGTCTGTCTGTCACCGTGTAAGGGGGAGGGGGGGATGCATATTCTGAGTGTCTGTCTGTCACCGTGTAAGGGGGAGGGGGGGGGGGTGCATATTCTGAGTGTCTGTCTGTCACCTTGTAAGGGGGAGGAGGGGATGCATATTCTGAGTGTCTGTCTGTCACCGTCATCAGAATCAGCCCGTAGAGACACCTGCTGTACTATCTACTACCTGCCACCTCTACACTCTAACCACTAGGCTACCTGCCTCCTCTAACCACTAGGCTACCTGCCACCTCTACACTCTAACCACTAGGCTACCTGCCACCTCTACACTCTAACCACTAGGCTACCTGCCACCTCTACACTCTAACCACTAGGCTACCTGCCACCTCTACACTCTAACCACTAGGCTACCTGCCTCCTCTAACCACTAGGCTACCTGCCACCTCTACACTCTAACCACTAGGCTACCTGCCACCTCTACACTCTAACCACTAGGCTACCTGCCACCTCTACACTCTAACCACTAGGCTACCTGCCACCTCTACACTCTAACCACTAGGCTACCTGCCACCTCTACACTCTAACCACTAGGCTACCCTGCCACCTCTACACTCTAACCACTAGGCTACCTGCCACCTCTACACTCTAACCACTAGGCTACCCTGCCGCCCCTACACTCTAACCACTAGGCTACCTGCCACCTCTACACTCTAACCACTAGGCTACCCTGCCGCCTCTACTCTCTAACCACTAGGCTACCCTGCCACCTCTACACTCTAACCACTAGGCTACCCTGCCACCTCTACACTCTAACCACTAGGCTACCCTGCCGCCTCTACACTCTAACCACTAGGCTACCCTGCCGCCTCTACACTCTAACCACTAGGCTACCTGCCGCCTCTACTCTCTAACCACTAGGCTACCCTGCCACCTCTACACTCTAACCACTAGGCTACCCTGCCGCCTCTACTCTCTAACCACTAGGCTACCCTGCCACCTCTACACTCTAACCACTAGGCTACCCTGCCTCCTCTACACTCTAACCACTAGGCTACCCTGCCTCCTCTACACTCTAACCACTAGGCTACCTGCCGCCTCTACACTCTAACCACTAGACTACCTGCCGCCTCTACACTCTAACCACTAGACTACCTGCCACCTCTACACTCTAACCACTAGACTACCTGCCACCTCGACACTCTAACCACTCTAACCACTAGACTACCTGCCACCTCGACACTCTAACCACTCTAACCACTAGACTACCTGCCACCTCTACACTCTAACCACTCTAACCACTAGACTACCTGCCACCTCGACACTCTAACCACTCTAACCACTAGACTACCTGCCACCTCTACACTCTAACCACTCTAACCACTAGACTACCTGCCACCTCTACACTCTAACCACTCTAACCACTAGACTACCTGCCACCTCGACACTCTAACCACTCTAACCACTAGACTACCTGCCACCTCGACACTCTAACCACTCTAACCACTAGACTACCTGCCACCTCGACACTCTAACCACTCTAACCACTAGACTACCTGCCACCTTTACACTCTAACCACTCTAACCACTAGACTACCTGCCACCTCTACACTCTAACCACTCTAACCACTAGACTACCTGCCACCTCGACACTCTAACCACTCTAACCACTAGACTACCTGCCACCTCGACACTCTAACCACTCTAACCACTAGACTACCTGCCACCTCTACACTCTAACCACTCTAACCACTAGACTACCTGCCACCTCGACACTCTAACCACTCTAACCACTAGACTACCTGCCACCTCTACACTCTAACCACTCTAACCACTAGACTACCTGCCACCTCTACACTCTAACCACTCTAACCACTAGACTACCTGCCACCTCGACACTCTAACCACTCTAACCACTAGACTACCTGCCACCTCGACACTCTAACCACTCTAACCACTAGACTACCTGCCACCTCGACACTCTAACCACTCTAACCACTAGACTACCTGCCACCTCTACACTCTAACCACTCTAACCACTAGACTACCTGCCACCTCTACACTCTAACCACTCTAACCACTAGACTACCTGCCACCTCGACACTCTAACCACTCTAACCACTAGACTACCTGCCACCTCTACACTCTAACCACTCTAACCACTAGACTACCTGCCACCTCTACACTCTAACCACTCTAACCACTAGACTACCTGCCACCTCGACACTCTAACCACTCTAACCACTAGACTACCTGCCACCTCTACACTCTAACCACTCTAACCACTAGACTACCTGCCACCTCTACACTCTAACCACTCTAACCACTAGACTACCTGCCACCTCTACACTCTAACCACTCTAACCACTAGACTACCTGCCACCTCTACACTCTAACCACTCTAACCACTAGACTACCTGCCACCTCTACACTCTAACCACTCTAACCACTAGACTACCTGCCACCTCTACACTCTAACCACTCTAACCACTAGACTACCTGCCACCTCTACACTCTAACCACTCTAACCACTAGACTACCTGCCACCTCTACACTCTAACCACTCTAACCACTAGACTACCTGCCACCTCTACACTCTAACCACTCTAACCACTAGACTACCTGCCACCTCTACACTCTAACCACTCTAACCACTAGACTACCTGCCACCTCTACACTCTAACCACTAGACTACCTGCCACCTCTACACTCTAACCACTCTAACCACTAGACTACCTGCCACCTCTACACTCTAACCACTAGGCTACCTGCCACCTCTACACTCTAACCACTAGGCTACCCTGCCGCCTCTACACTCTAACCACTAGGCTACCTGCCGCCTCTATATTCTAACCACTAGGCTACCCTGCCGCTTCTACACTCTAACCACTAGGCTACCTGCCGCCTCTACACTCTAACCACTAGGCTACCCTGCCACCTCTACACTATAACCACTAGGCTACCCTGCCCCCTGCCCCCTCCACACTCTAACCACTAGACTACCCTGCCCCCTCTACACTCTAACCACTAGGCTACCCTGCCCCCTCTACACTCTAACCACTAGGCTACCCTGCCACCTCCACACTCTAACCACTAGGCTACCTGCCGCCTCTATATTCTAACCACTAGGCTACCCTGCCGCTTCTACACTCTAACCACTAGGCTACCTGCCGCCTCTATATTCTAACCACTCGGCTACCTGCCGCCTCTATATTCTAACCACTAGGCTACCTGCCGCCTCTATATTCTAACCACTAGGCTACCCTGCCGCTTCTACACTCTAACCACTAGGCTACCTGCCGCCTCGACACTCTAACCACTAGGCTACCCTGCCGCTTCTACACTCTAACCACTAGGCTACCTGCCACCTCGACACTCTAACCACTAGGCTAAGCTGCCACCTCTACACTCTAACCACTAGTCTACCTGCCGCCCCTACACTCTAACCACTAGGCTACCTGCCACCTCTACACTCTAACCACTAGGCTACCCTGCCGCCTCTACACTCTAACCACTAGGCTACCCTGAACCCTCTACACTCTAACCACTAGGCTACCTACCGCCTCTACACTCTAACCACTAGGCTACCCTGCCACCTCTACACTCTAACCACTAGGCTACCCTGCCGCTTCTACACTCTAACCACTAGGCTACCTACCGCCTCTATATTCTAACCACTCGGCTACCCTACCACCTCTATATTCTAACCACTAGGCTACCTGCCTCCTCTACACTCTAACCACTAGGCTACCTGTCACCTCTACACTCTAACCACTCGGCTACCTGTCACCTCTACACTCTAACCACTCGGCTACCCTGCCGCTTCTACACTCTAACCACTATGCTACCTGCCACCTCTACACTCTAACCACTAGGCTACCTGCCACCTCTACACTCTAACCACTAGGCTACCTGCCTCCTCTACACTCTAACCACTTGGCTACCTACCGCCTCTATATTCTAACCACTCGGCTACCTGCCACCTCTACACTCTAACCACTAGGCTACCTGCCACCTCTACACTCTAACCACTAGGCTACCTGCCACCTCTACACTCTAACCACTAGGCTACCTGCCACCTCTACACTCTAACCACTAGGCTACCTGCCGCCTCTATATTCTAACCACTAGGCTACCCTGCCGCTTCTACACTCTAACCACTAGGCTACCTGCCGCCTCGACACTCTAACCACTAGGCTACCCTGCCGCTTCTACACTCTAACCACTAGGCTACCTGCCACCTCGACACTCTAACCACTAGGCTAAGCTGCCACCTCTACACTCTAACCACTAGTCTACCTGCCGCCCCTACACTCTAACCACTAGGCTACCTGCCACCTCTACACTCTAACCACTAGGCTACCATGCCGCCTACACACTCTAACCACCCAGAGGTAGCAGGGGTTAGACGTAGCAGGGGTTAGACATAGCAGGGGTTAGATGTAGCAGGGGTTAGACATAGCAGGGGTTAGAGGTAGCAGGGGTTTGAGGTAGCAGGGTTTAGACATAGCAGGGGTTAGACGTAGCAGGGGTTAGACATAGCAGGGGTTAGATGTAGCAGGGGTTAGACATAGCAGGGGTTAGATGTAGCAGGGGTTAGACATAGCAGGGGTTAGAGGTAGCAGGGGTTAGACGTAGCAGGGGTTAGAGGTAGCAGGGGTCAGGGGTTAGATGTAGCAGGGGTTAGACATAGCAGGGGTTAGAGGTAGCAGGGGTTAGACGTAGCAGGGGTTAGACGTAGCAGGGGTTAGAGGTAGCAGGGGTTAGACGTAGCAGGGGTTAGAGGTAGCAGGGGTTTGAGGTAGCAGGGTTTAGACATAGCAGGGGTTAGACGTAGCAGGGGTTAGACATAGCAGGGGTTAGATGTAGCAGGGGTTAGACATAGCAGGGGTTAGATGTAGCAGGGGTTAGACGTAGCAGGGGTTAGAGGTAGCAGGGGTTAGACGTAGCAGGGGTTAGAGGTAGCAGGGGTCAGGGGTTAGATGTAGCAGGGGTTAGACATAGCAGGGGTTAGAGGTAGCAGGGGTTAGACGTAGCAGGGGTTAGACGTAGCAGGGGTTAGAGGTAGCAGGGGTTAGACGTAGCAGGGGTTAGAGGTAGCAGGGATTAGACGTAGCAGGGGTTAGAGGTAGCAGGGGTCAGGGGTTAGATGTAGCAGGGGTTAGACGTAGCAGGGGTTAGAGGTAGCAGGGGTCAGGGGTTAGATGTAGCAGGGGTTAGACATAGCAGGGGTTAGAGGTAGCAGGGGTTAGAGGAAGCAGGAGTCTGGGGTTAGACGTAGCAGGGGTTAGAGGTAGCAGGGGTTAGACGTAGCAGGGGTTAGAGGTAGCAGGGATTAGACGTAGCAGGGGTTAGAGGTAGCAGGGGTCAGGGGTTAGATGTAGCAGGGGTTAGACATAGCAGGGGTTAGAGGTAGCAGGGGTTAGAGGTAGCAGGAGTCAGGGGTTAGAGGTAGCAGGGGTTAGAGGTAGCAGGAGTCAGGGGTTAGATGTAGCAGGGGTTAGACGTAGCAGGGGTTAGAGGTAGCAGGGGTTAGACGTAGCAGGGGTTAGAGGTAGCAGGGGTCAGGCGTTAGAGGTAGCAGGAGTCTGGGGTTAGATGTAGCAGGGGTTAGACGTAGCAGGGGTTAGAGGTAGCAGGGGTTAGACGTAGCAGGGGTTAGAGGTAGCAGGGGTCAGGGGTTATAGGTAGCAGGGGTTAGAGGTAGCAGGGGTTAGAGTTAGCAGGGGTTAGGGATAGCAGCGCTTAGAGGTAGCAGAGGTTAGATGTAGCAGGGGTTAGATGTAGCAGGTGTTAGAGGTAGCAGGGGTCAGGGGTTAACCACCTGCAACGCTGGTCTCTGTGCTGCCAGTGGATTTGTCTTAACGCTGGTCTCTGTGCTGCCAGTGGATTTGTCTTGACGCTGGTCTCTGTGCTGCCAGTGGATTTGTCTTAACGCTGGTCTCTGTGCTGCCAGTGGATTTGTCTTAACGCTGGTCTCTGTGCTGCCAGTGGATTTGTCTTAACGATGGTCTCTGTGCTGCTAGTGGATTTGTCTGAACTTTCCTTCCCTCCCTGTGAGTGTTTAAACGGGCTGGTCCCTGAAGAGCGGTGGGGCGTGAAGCCTTGTGGAGCCTGCTGTTTCTGAGGTATGGTGGATTCATTACAGGGAGTCTGGAGGGGGATTAGGGCCACAGCTCTCCCTCTGGTTAATGTTCTTGGTAAAGGTCTGGTTTGGAGCCCCTCTGCAACGTTCTCTGAGGACCCACTAGATTAAAAACACATGAATTCAACCTTGAAACAGACCCCCCTTCCTAGTAATAGTCCCAACCCTAAGAGAAAGGTTACATCCCAAATGGCAATCTATTCCCTGTACAGAAGAGCACTACTTGTGTCCATTTCAGACACAAACATGAAATAAACTTAATATTGAACCAGGGTCACACTTTATTTGGATAGTCTGGATAGTCCAATATAGAAGTTCTACAGATGGCTATACTATCAACTATCGGTTGAGAAGCAACTGCTTGTTAAGATTAAGGTTAAGGTTTAGAATAAGGGTTAAGGTTTAGAATAAGGGTTAAGGTTAAGGTTTAGAATAAGGCTTAAGGTTAGGGTTAAGGTTTAGGATAAGGGTTAAGGTTAAGGTTTAGAATAAGGGTTACGGTTAAGGTTTAGAATAAGGGTTAAGGTTAGGGTTAGGGTTTAGAATAAGGGTTAATGTTAAGGTTTAGGATAAGGGTTAAGGTTAAGGTTTAGAATAAGGGTTACGGTTAAGGTTTAGAATAAGGGTTAAGGTTAGGCTTAAGGTTTAGGATAAGGGTTAAGGTTAAGGTTTAGGATAAGGGTTAAGGTTAAGGTTTAGAATAAGGGTTAAGGTTAGGGTTAGGGTTTAGAATAAGGGTTAATGTTAAGGTTTAGGTTAAGGGTTAAGGTTAAGGTTTAGAATAAGGGTTAAGGTTAAAGTTTAGAATAAGGGTTAAGGTTAAGGTTTAGGATAAGGGTTAAGGTTAGGGTTTAGAATAAGGATTAAGGTTAGGGTTAGGGTTTAGAATAAGGGTTAAGGTTAGGGTTAGGATAAGGGTTAAGGGTTAAGGTTAAGGTTTAGAATAAGGGTTAAGGTTAAGGTTTAGAATAAGGGTTAGGGTTAGGATAATGGTTAGGGTTAAGGTTTAGAATAAGGGTTAAGGTTAAGGTTTAGAATAAGGGTTAAGGTTAAGGTTAAGGTTAGGGTTTAGAATAAGGGTTAAATCAAATCAAATGTATTTGTCACATACACATGGTTAGCAGATGTTAATGCGAGTGTAGCGAAATGCTTGTGCTTCTAGTTCCGACAATGCAGTAATAACCAACTGTAACGGCGTTCTTTTGTTGTTGAAAGAGAGTCGGACCGAAATGCAGCGTGTAAGTTACTCATGTTTATTATAAAGACAAAACGAACGAACTATACACGAATAACTAAATAAATACAAGAAAACAACAAACAGAACGCCGTTACAGAATCACCCACCACTCTCGGACCGAGCAGCGTGTCAACAGGCAGCGACAGCTGGAGCAGAAAAGGGAGGAGGAATTATTCGAAGAATGGACATGGGAAGACGTGCTGGATGGTAAAGGTTGCTACACTTGGGAGCAGATATTGGCCGGAAGAAATCGCCTCCCATGGCAACAGGTGGAGGCACTAAGGAGAGCAGAGGCAGCCGGAGATAGGAGCCGACGATACGAGGGAACACAGTTGGCAAGGAAGCCCGAAAAGCAGCCCCAAAAATGTTTTGGGGGGGGGCTATCAGGGAGTATGGCTGCGTCAGGTAGGAGACCTGCGCAATCTCCCTGTGCTTACCGGAGGGCTAGAGAGACCGGGCAGGCACCGTGTTATGCAGTGGTGCGCACGGTGTCCCCAGTGCGGGTGCATAGCCCGGTGCGGTATATTTCAGCTCCGCGTATCGGCCGGGCTAGATTGAGCGTCGAGCCAAATGCTATGAAGCCGGCTCTACGCATCCGTTCTCCAGTGCGTCTCCTTGGGCCGGTTTTCATGGCACCAGCCTTGCGCTCTGTTTCTCCGGTTAGCCTACATAGCCCAGTGCGGGCTATTTCTCCTCACAGCACTGGCAGGGCAACCGAGAGTATTCAACCAGGTAAGGTTGGGCAGGCTCGGTGCTCAAGAGCTCCAGTGCGCCTGCACAGTCCGGTCTATCCAGAACCACCTCCACACCCCAGCCCTCCAGTAGCAGCTCCCCGCACTAGGCTTCCTGTGCGTGTCCTCGGCCAAATACCACCAGTGCCAGCACCAAGCATCAGGCCTACAGTGCGCCTCGCCTGTTCAGCGCAGCCAGCGCTTTCTCCCTCTCCTGCGCTGTCGGAGTCTCCCGTCTGTTCAGCGGTTCTAGAGCCTTCCTCCTCTACAGCGCTGCCGGAACCTCCTGTCTGTATACAGCAGCCTGAGCTGCTAGTCTGCATGGAGCTGCCAGTCTGCATGGAGCTGCCAATCTGCAAGAAGCCGCCAGAGCTGTCAATCTGCATGGAGCAGCCAGAGCCGTCAGTCAGCATGAAGCAGCCAGATCTGCCAGTCAGCCAGACTCTTCCAGATCTGCCAGTCAGCCAGACCCTTCCAGTCAGCCAGACTCTTCCAGATCTGCCAGTCAACCAGACTCTTCCAGATCTGCCAGTCAACCAGACTCTTCCAGATCTGCCAGTCAACCAGACTCTTCCAGATCTGCCAGTCAACCAGACTCTTCCAGATCTGCCAGTCAGCCAGACCCTTCCAGTCAACCAGACTCTTCCAGATCTGCCAGTCAACCAGACTCTTCCAGATCTGCCAGTCAACCAGATTCTTCCAGATCTGCCAGTCAACCAGACTCTTCCAGATCTGCTAGTCAGCCAGGATCCGCCAGTCAGCCAGGATCTGCCAGATCTGCTAGTCAGCCAGGATCCGCCAGTCGGCCAGGATCCGCCAGTCAGCCAGGATCTGCCAGTCGGCCAGGATCTGCCAGTCAGCCAGGATCCGCCAGTCAGCCAGGATCTGCTGGATTCAACTTCCTGGCTGGGCTTCATCTCAGTACTGGGCTTCTTCTCAGTGCTGGGCTGCCTCTCAGTGCTGGGCTGCCTCTCAGTGCTGAGCTGCCCCTCAGTCCCGAGCTGCCCCTCAGTCCCGAGCTGCCCCTCAGTCCCGAGCTGCCCCTCAGTCCCGAGCTGCTCCTTTGTTATGTAGGGTTCTGGGTGAGGACTATTCGGCCATGGTTGGCGGTTAGGGTGGATTATCCATGGACGCGAAGGGGAGGAACATTGACATTTATGAAGTGGGGTCCACGTCCGGAGCCGGAACCGCCACCATGGACAGACGCCCACAATGACCCTCCCTATGGTTTTGAGGTGCGTTCGGGAGTCCGCACCTTAGGGGGGGGGGTTCTGTCACGCCTTGGTCTTAGTATTGTGTGTTTTAGTTTATTAGTTAGTCAGACCAGGGTGTGACATGGGGTTATTATGTATTGTATTTCCGTTTTGGGGTTTGTAGTGTTTGGGTTGGTAGTTGATTAGGGGTGTGTGTATGTGTTAATTAGGTTGGCTGCCTGAGGCGGTTCTCAATCAGAGTCAGGTGCTTCTCGTTGTCGCTGATTGGGAACCGTATTTAGGTAGCCTGTTTTTTGCTTTGTATTTCGTGGGTGATTGTTCCTGTCTCTGTGTAGGTAGCACCAGTCAGGCTGTATTAGGTTTCGTTCTGTTTGTTGTTTTTTTGTATTTATAGTTATTCGTGTATAGTTCATTCGTTTTGTCTTCACATAATAAACATGAGTAACTTACACGCTGCATTTCGGTCCGACTCTCCTTCAACAACAAAAGAACGCCGTTACACCAACAAGTAATCTAACTAACAATTCCTAAACTACTGTCTTATACACAGTGTAAGGGGGATAAAGAATATGTACATAAGGATATATGAATGAGTGATGGTACAGAGCAGCATAGGCAAGATACAGTACATGGTATCGAGTACAGTATATACATATGAGATGAGTATGTAAACAAAGTGGCATAGTTAAAGTGGTTAGTGATACATGTATTACATAAGGATGCAGTCGATGATGTAGAGTACAGTATATACGTATGCATATGAGATGAATAATGTAGGGTAAGTAACATTATATAAGGTAGCATTGTTTAAAGTGGCTAGTGATATATTTACATCATTTCCCATCAATTCCCATTATTAAAGTGGCTGGAGTTGAGTCAGTGTCAGTGTGTTGGCAGCAGCCACTCAATGTTAGTGGTGGCTGTTTAACAGTCTGATGGCCTTGAGATAGAAGCTGTTTTTCAGTCTCTCAGTCCCAGCTTTGATGCACCTGTACTGACCTCGCCTTCTGGATGATAGCGGGGTGAACAGGCAGTGGCTCGGGTGGTTGATGTCCTTGATGATCTTTATGACCTTCCTGTAACATCGGGTGGTGTAGGTGTCCTGGAGGGCAGGTAGTTTGCCCCCGGTGATGCGTTGTGCAGACCTCACTACCCTCTATAGAGCCTTACGGTTGAGGGCGGAGCAGTTGCCGTACCAGGCAGTGATACAGCCCGCCAGGATGTTCTCGATTGTGCATCTGTAGAAGTTTGTGAGTGCTTTTGGTGACAAGCCGAATTTCTTCAGCCTCCTGAGGTTGAAGAGGCGCTGCTGCGCCTTTTTCACGATGCTGTCTGTGTGAGTGGACCAATTTAGTTTGTCTGTGATGTGTATGCCGAGGAACTTAAAACTTGCTACCCTCTCCACTACTGTTCCATCGATGTGGATAGGGGGGTGTTCCCTCTGCTGTTTCCTGAAGTCCACAATCATCTCCTTAGTTTTGTTGACGTTAAGGTTTAGAATAAGAGTTAAGGTTAAGGGTTAGGATAAGGGTTAAGGTTAAGGGTTAGGATAAGGGTTAAGGTTAAGGGTTAGGATAAGAGTTAAGGTTAAGGGTTAGGATAAGGGTTAAGGTTAAGGGTTAGGATAAGGGTTAAGGTTAAGGTTAAGGGTTTAGAATAAGGGTTAAGGTTAAGGTTTAGAATAAGGGTTATGGTTTAGAATAAGGGTTAAGGTTTGGGTTTAGAATAAGGGTTAGGGTTAGGGTTAGTAGATAGTTAGTTAAAATGTTACTGACTTTCCAAATAATGTGTTACCTAAACAATATAATATAATATTTTGTCTGGTTCCATTCAGTGTAGACCACCACCAAACCTCTCCCTCACTGTCTTTCTCTCTTCCTGCCTACCTCACGCCTTCTCTCCCTCCCGCCCTCTCTCCCTCCCGCCCTCTCTCTCCCGCCTTCTCTCCCTCCCGCCCTCTCTCCCTCCCGCCCTCTCTCCTCTCTCGCCCTCTCGCCCTCTCTCCTCTCTCCCTGCCTCCCTCTTTCCCTCCCGCCCTCTTTCCCTCCCGCCCTCTCTCTCACCCGCCTTCTCTCCCTCCCGCCCTCTCTCCCTCCCGCCCTCTCTCCCTCCCGCCCTCTCTCCCTCCCGCCTTCTCTCCCTACCGCCTTCTCTCCCTCCCGCCCTCTCTCCCTCCCGCCTTCTCTCCCTACCGCCTTCTCTCCCTCCCGCCCTCTCTCCCTCCCGCCCTCTCTCCCTCCCGCCCCTCTCTCCCTCCCGCCATATCTCCCTCCCGCCCTCTCTCCCTCCCTCCATATCTCCCTCCCGCCCTCTCTCCCTCCCGCCCTCTCCCCTCCCGCACTCTCTCCCTCCCGCACTCTCTCCCTCCCGCCCTCTCTCCCTCCCGCCATCTCTCCCTCCCGCCCTCTCTCCCTCCCGCCTTCTCTCCCTGCCGCCTTATCTCCCTCCCGCCCCTCTCTCCCTCCCTCCATATCTCCCTCCCGCCCTCTCTCCCCCCCCTTTCTCTCCCTCCCGCTTTCTCTCCCTCCCGCCCTCTCTCCCTCCCGCCCTCTCTCCCTCCCCCTTCTCTCCCTCCCGCCTTCTCTCCCTCCCGCCCCCTCTCCCTCCCGCCCCCTCTCCCTCCCGCCCTCTCTCCCTCCCGCCCTCTCTCCCTCCCGCCCTCTCTCCCTCCCGCCCTCTCTCCCTCCCGCCTTCTCTCCCTCCCGCCTTCTCTCCCTCCCGCCCTCTCTCCCTCCCACTTTCTCTCCCTCCCGCCCCTTTCCCTCCCGCCCTCTCTCCCTCCCACTTTCTCTCCCTCCCTCCCCCCTCTCCCTCCCGCCCTCTCTCCCTCCCGCCCTCTCTCCCTCCCGCCTCTCTCCCCCCGCCCTCTCTCCCTCCCGCCCCCTCTCCCTCCCGCCCTCTCTCCCTCCCACTTTCTCTCCCTCCCGCCCTCTTTCCCTCCCGCCCTCTCTCCCTCCCACTTTCTCCCTCCCTCCCGCCCTCCCCCTCCCGCCCTCTCTCCCTCCCGCCCTCTCTCCCTCCCGCCCTCTCTCCCTCCCGCCTTCTCTCTCCCTCCCGCCCCCTCTCCCTCCCGCCCTCTCTCCCTCCCACTTTCTCTCCCTCCCGCCCTCTTTCCCTCCCGCCCTCTCTCCCTCCCACTTTCTCTCCCTCCCGCCCTCTCTCCCTCCCGCCCCTCTCTCCCTCCCGCCCTCTCTCCCTCCCGCCCCTTCTCCCTCCCGCCCTCTCTCCCTCCCGCTTTCTCTCCCTCCCGCCCTCTCTCCCTCCCCCCTCTCTCCCTCCCGCCCTCTCTCCCTCCCGCCCTCTCCCCCCCTCCCCCCCTCTCCCTCCCGCCCTCTCTCCCTCCCACTTTCTCTCCCTCCCGCCCTCTTTCCCTCCCGCCCTCTCTCCCTCCCACTTTCTCTCCCTCCCGCCCCTCTCTCCCTCCCCGCCCTCTCCCTCCCGCCCTCTCTCCCTCCCGCTTTCTCTCCCTCCCTTTCTCTCCCTCCCCCTCTCCCTCCCGCCCTCTCTCCCCCCGCCCTCTCTCCCTCCCGCCCTCTCTCCCTCCCGCCCCTCTCTCCCCTCCCGCCCTCTCTCCCTCCCGCCCTCTCCCTCCCGCCTTCTCTCCCTCCCGCCCTCTCTCCCCCCCCGCCCCTCTCCCTCCCGCCCCCTTCTCCCTCCCGCCCTCTTTCCCTCCCCCCCTCCCCTCCCGCCCTCTCTCCCTCCCGCCTTCTCTCCCTCCCGCCCCTCTCTCCCTCCCGCCTTCTCTCCCTCCCGCCCTCTCTCCCTCCCGCAGACTCTCCCTCCCGACAGGATCCCTCCCGCCCCCCTCCCTCCCGCCCCTTCTCCCTCCCGCCCCCTCTCCCTCCCGCCTCTCTCCCTCCCGCCCTCTCTCCCTCCCGGATTCTCTCCCTCCCGCCTTCTCTCCCTCCCGCCCTCTCTCCCTCCCGCTTTCTCTCCCTCCCGCCCTCTCTCCCTCCCGCCCTCTCTCCCTCCCGCCCTCTCTCCCTCCCGCCCTCTCTCCCTCCCGCCCCCTCTCCCTCCTGCAGACTTCCACACCAGGCAGGACAGGATGATTTTCACAGGAACTTAAGCATGAATGTTTAATTAGTAGCATCTGTTGTTGCAATGTGTGTCTAGCTGAGGGATGATAACCATACTCATGGGTTCTGTGTGTGTGTGTGTGTGTGTGTGTGTGTGTGTGTGTGTGTGTGTGTGTGTGTGTGTGTGTGTGTGTGTGTGTGTGTGTGTGTGTGTGTGTGTGTGTGTGTGTGCGTGTGTGCGTGTGTGTGCGCGTGTGTGTCGACTCACTCCATCACATCTACAGGCTCCATGGCTACCATGCCAACTAACACTACCACTCTCAGATGTGAAACATGAATTATGTATAGGTATGTGTGTGTGTAAATATGTTTACATCAGGAATTGTGTAAATTAAATGTGTGTGCGTGTGTTGTGTAAATTGTGTATGTGTGTGTGAATGTGTGTGTGTGTGTGTGTGTGTGTGTGTGTGTGTGGTTGCATGCGCTGTCATAGCTGCAGAGTGTCCAACCACACTGAATGTTCTTTACACCAAACTACATACTTTTATAGTCAATCTATTCACATCAGGAATTAAGACAGACTAAATTCAATCTATTGACATCAGGAATTAAGACAGACTAAATTCAATCTATTTACATCAGGAATTAAGACAGACTAAATTAAATATATTCACATCAGGAATTAAGACAGACTAAATTCAATCTATTCACATCAGAAATTAAGACAGACTAAATTAAATATATTCACATCAGGAATTAATAAAACAGACTAAATTCAATCTATTCACATCAGGAATTAAGACAGACTAAATTAAATATATTCACATCAGGAATTAAGACAGACTAAATTATGCAAACTGATCAAACACATCTCTAATGCAGTTCAGATTGCTTTCCCGGATGTGGTATCATACTCATCAGTTCTTTACTAACTTGGTCATCAACCATGTGAACAGCCCCTTTAACCAAATTGAACTATAACAATTTGCATAAACCAGCTTCAATTTGCATAAATTAGCATGGGTTTGGAATGAGAACCATAAGAAAACAATAGTAGCTGTTAAAAATGGTCCTGCTCCTTGGCAATTTAAGATACACAACCTACCTTAAAACGTTCAGGCTATCCTAACCTCAAATTATTTAAAACCTTTATAAAAAAATATACCATTTTAATTACCATAAATTAGCATACCATTTCATTGATTCAATGCCAACCATTAGAACACAGTGGTATTCATTAAATGCTACTACTTTTAAAACAATTCAGCTACAAACATTAAAACAAACATTAAAACAACTTCAGCATTTTATTGCGGACAGAGGAATATAATCAATTATTGCTTTTACTTAAATACCATGAGAACATTTCTTCAGAATAAATAAACAACAGGATTGTGACAGAGAAGGGCGCTAAAGAGACCACTAGATGGGGGTATGAAACACCAATAAGAGGCTTAGTGTCCAGCACCATAAAATGGAGATGGAGAGATTTTAGATAGAACATCCACCTGCATTCTGGAGAAGATAAAGTTGAAGAACCCCCTCCCACACGTGAAGGTTTATCTGCTGTAGAGAACAGAAGGACATGGAGGAGATGGGCCTCTGAGAACCACCCCTACGTGAAGGTTTATCTAGGGTCACTTTGCAGTACTAGCTTGGTGTCCAGACAGTACTAGCTTGGTGTCCAGACAGTACTAGCTTGGTGTCCAGACAGTACTATCTTGGTGTCCAGACAGTACGAGCTTGGTGTCCAGACAGTACTATCTTGGTGTCCAGACAGTACTAGCTTGGTGTCCAGACAGTACTGGCTTGGTGTTGAGACAGTACAAGCTTGGTTTCCAGACAGTACTATCTTGGTGTCCAGACAGTACTCGCTTGGTGTCCAGACAGTACTGGCTTGGTGTCCAGACAGTACTAGCTTGGTGTCCAGACAGTACTAGCTTGGTGTCCAGACAGTACTGGCTTGGTGTTGAGACAGTACTAGCTTGGTGTCCAGACAGTACTGGCTTGGTGTCCAGACAGTACTGGCTTGGTGTCGAGACACTACTGGCTTGGTGTCCAGACAGTACTGGCTTGGTGTCCAGACAGTACTGGCTTGGTGTCCAGACAGTACTGGCTTGGTGTCCAGACAGTACTGGTTTGGTGTCCAGACAGTACTGGCTTGGTGTCCAGACCGTACTGGCTTGGTGTTGAGACAATACTAGCTTGGTGTCCAGACACTACTAGCTTGATGTCCAGACAGTACTCGCTTGGTGTCCAGACAGTACTAGCTTGATGTCCAGACAGTACAAGCTTGGTGTCCAGACAGTACTCGCTTGGTGTCCAGACAATACTCGCTTGGTGTCCAGACAGTACTAGCTTGGTGTCCAGACAGTACTAGCTTGGTGTCCAGACAGTACTAGCTTGGTGTCCAGACAGTACTAGCTTGGTGTCCAGACAGTACTCGCTTGGTGTCCAGACAGTACTTGCTTGGTGTCCAGACACTACTAGCTTGATGTCCAGACAGTACTCGCTTGGTGTCCAGACAGTACTAGCTTGATGTCCAGACAGTACAAGCTTGGTGTCCAGACAGTACTCGCTTGGTGTCCAGACAATACTCGCTTGGTGTCCAGACAGTACTAGCTTGGTGTCCAGACAGTACTAGCTTGGTGTCCAGACAGTACTAGCTTGGTGTCCAGACAGTACTAGCTTGGTGTCCAGACAGTACTCGCTTGGTGTCCAGACAGTACTAGCTTGGTGTCCAGACAGTACTAGCTTGGTGTCCAGACAGTACTAGCTTGGTGTCCAGACAGTACTCGCTTGGTGTCCAGACAGTACTAGCTTGGTGTCTAGACACTACTGGATTGGTGTCGAGACAGTACTAGCTTGGTGTCCAGACAGTACTAGCGTGGTGTCCAGACAGTACCGGCTTGGTGTCCAGACAGTACCGGCTTGGTGTCCAGACAGTACTGGCTTGGTGTCCAGACAGTACTGGCTTGGTGTCCAGACAGTACTGGCTTGGTGTCCAGACACTACTGGCTTGGTGTCCAGACAGTACTGGCTTGGTGTCCAGACAGTACTGGCTTGGTGTCCAGACCGTACCGGCTTGGTGTTGAGACAATACTAGCTTGGTGTCCAGACACTACTAGCTTGATGTCCAGACAGTACTCGCTTGGTGTCCAGACAGTACTAGCTTGATGTCCAGACAGTACAAGCTTGGTGTCCAGACAGTACTCGCTTGGTGTCAAGACAATACTCGCTTGGTGTCCAGACAGTACTAGCTTGGTGTCCAGACAGTACTAGCTTGGTGTCCAGACAGTACTAGCTTGGTGTCCAGACAGTACCCGCTTGGTGTCCAGACAGTACCGGCTTGGTGTCCAGACAGTACCGGCTTGGTGTCCAGACCGTACCGGCTTGGTGTCCAGACAGTACCGGCTTGGTGTCCAGACAGTACTGGCTTGGTGTCCAGACAGTACCCGCTTGGTGTCCAGACAGTACCGGCTTGGTGTCCAGACCTACTAGCTTGATGTCCAGACAGTACTGGCTTGGTGTCCAGACAGTACTAGCTTGGTGTCCAGACAGTACCGGCTTGGTGTCCAGACAGTACTGGCTTGGTGTCCAGACCGTACCGGCTTGGTGTCCAGACAGTACCGGCTTGGTGTCCAGACCGTACCGGCTTGGTGTCCAGACCGTACCGTCTTGGTGTTGAGACAATACTAGCTTGGTGTCCAGACACTACTAGCTTGATGTCCAGACAGTACTCGCTTGGTGTCCAGACAGTACTAGCTTGATGTCCAGACAGTACAAGCTTGGTGTCCAGACAGTACTAGCTTGGTGTCCAGACAGTACTAGCTTGGTGTCCAGACAGTACTAGCTTGGTGTCCAGACAGTACTAGGTTGGTGTCCAGACAGTACCGGCTTGGTGTCCAGACAGTACCGGCTTGGTGTCCAGACAGTACCGGCTTGGTGTCCAGACAGTACCGGCTTGGTGTCCAGACCGTACCGGCTTGGTGTCCAGACAGTACCGGCTTGGTGTCCAGACAGTACTAGCTTGATGTCCAGACAGTACTAGCTTGGTGTCCAGACAGTACTAGCTTGATGTCCAGACAGTACTAGCTTGGTGTCCAGACAGTACTAGCTTGGTGTCCAGACAGTACTAGCTTGGTGTCCAGACAGTACCAGCTTGGTGTCCAGACAGTACTAGCTTGGTGTCCAGACAGTACTCGCTTGGTGTCCAGACAGTACTCGCTTGGTGCACAGAAAGTATTGTGACACAGGGCATGTGAGCGTTGTACTACCTCTGCCAAGATGCCTGTCCTTTGTGGAAATGTCCATTATATGCTTGTGTCTGAGCCACAGTTAGAGTCCCTGTTGCTGTTCTCTCGCTCTCTCCCCTGCTCCACTACAGCCCCCAGTGACTGGCCTCCTCAACAACAGGAAGCTGTGATGTACAGAGGAGGTGATGCAGTCACACTCCAAATGAGTCCCATGATGATCCCTTTCCGGACCCCTCTTCTATCTCCTCCACTCTCCTCTCCTACCCTCCACTCCTCCTCCCCTCCTCTTATCCTCTTCTCTCCTCCACTCTCCCATCCCATCCTCTCCTCTCCTATTCTCTGCTCTCTCCTCCTCCTCTCCCCTCCCCTCCTCTCCTCCACTCCACTCCTCCTCTACTCTTCTCCCCTCCCTTCTCCCCTTTCATGTCCTCTCCTCTCCTCCGCTCCTCTCCTCCTCCCCTCCTCTCCTCCCCTCTCCTATCCCATCTCCTCCTCTCCTATTCTCTGCACTCTCCTCCTCTCCTCTCCTCTCCTCCCCTCCTCTCTTCTCCTCTCCTCTCCTCTCCTCATCTCCTCTCCTTTCCTCATCTCCTCTCCTTACACAATCCTACAACTTATAGAGGATCATCCTCTGACAGCTCATTTACCCTGGGGGGGAGGGGGTGTATTTTCCTTGCGACAAGGCAATTTGTTTGGTGGGTTAAAACCCTAAACCCCTTCCTCCATCCTCTTTGTATCTGGCTGCATCCAATATGGCACCCTATATTTGGTGTGCACTACTTTTAACCAGAGCCCTATGGGTCCCAGTCAACAGTAGTGCACTATATTCGGAATAAGTCATCATTCGGAACACACCCCATATCCTCCCTTACCACATTAAACTGTCCAAGGAATACATCATGGCAGGTATTTTACAGCATGCCTATCTCAAAGCAGGGGGAGACGACAACCGGGTCAGATCTTTACAGGGATATTCTGCTGGGCTGATATGGAGCCTTATGCCCTGTCTGGCGCACCGTAGATGAGAGGTAGTAGAGAGGAGAAGAGGAGTGCACTACATAGGGAATAGAATGCTGATTTTAAGACACAGCCCTGGTGTCCTGTCTGTCTGGTCTGGTCTGGTCTGGTCTGGTCTGGTCTGGTCTGGTCTGTCTGTCTGTCTGTCTGTGGTCTGGTCTGGTCTGGTCTGTCTGTCTGTCTGTCTGTCTGTCTGTGGTCTGGTCTGGTCTGGTCTGGTCTGGTCTGGTCTGTCTGTCTGTCTACCAGCAGTACATATAGAGGTTAGTGTTGCAGTGTGAGTCCCAAATGGTACCCTATTCCCTTTTTAGAGTCCAATGGGCCCCGGCCTCAAGTAGTGCACTACATAGGGAATAAGGTGCCATTTGGGACTCAGGCCTGGTGTCCTGTCTCCCATGAGAATATATAGTGTGATACCTGTCCCAGCTGGGAACTAATTCCCCAGCCTTTAGACAGTTACCCAGCCTTACCCAGCCTTCAGACAGTTACCCAGCCTTACCCAGCCTTCAGACAGTTACCCAGCCTTCAGACAGTTACCCAGCCTTCAGACAGTTACCCAGCCTTACCCAGCCTTACCCAGCCTTCAGACAGTTACCCAGCCTTCAGACAGTTACCCAGCCTTCAGACAGTTACCCAGCCTTTAGACAGTTACCCAGCCTTACCCAGCCTTCAGACAGTTACCCAGCCTTACCCAGCCTTCAGACAGTTACCCAGCCTTACCCAGCCTTCAGACAGTTACCCAGCCTTACCCAGCCTTCAGACAATTACCCAGCCTTCAGACAGTTACCCAGCCTTACCCAGCCTTCAGACAGTTACCCAGCCTTCAGACAGTTACCCAGCCTTTAGACAGTTACCCAGCCTTACCCAGCCTTCAGACAGTTACCCAGCCTTCAGACAGTTACCCAGCCTTCAGACAGTTACCCAGCCTTACCCAGCCTTCAGACAGTTACCCAGCCTTCAGACAGTTACCCAGCCTTCAGACAGTTACCCAGCCTTCAGACAGTTACCCAGCCTTCAGACAGTTACCCAGCCTTCAGACAGTTACCCAGCCTTCAGACAGTTACCCAGCCTTCAGACAGTTACCCAGCCTTACCCAGCCTTCAGACAGTTACCCAGCCTTCAGACAGTTACCCAGCCTTCAGACAGTTACCCAGCCTTCAGACAGTTACCCAGCCTTTAGACAGTTACCCAGCCTTACCCAGCCTTCAGACAGTTACCCAGCCTTACCCAGCCTTCAGACAGTTACCCAGCCTTACCCAGCCTTCAGACAGTTACCCAGCCTTCAGACAGTTACCCAGCCTTACCCAGCCTTCAGACAGTTACCCAGCCTTCAGACAGTTACCCAGCCTTCAGACAGTTACCCAGCCTTCAGACAGTTACCCAGCCTTCAGACAGTTACCCAGCCTTCAGACAGATACCCAGCCTTCAGACAGTTACCCAGCCTTCAGACAGTTACCCAGCCTTCAGACAGTTACCCAGCCTTCAGACAGTTACCCAGCCTTCAGACAGTTACCCAGCCTTCAGACAGTTACCCAACCTTCAGACAGTTACCCAGCCTTACCCAGCCTTCAGACAGTTACCCAGCCTTACCCAGCCTTCAGACAGTTACCCAGCCTTCAGACAGTTACCCAGCCTTACCCAGCCTTCAGACAGTTACCCAGCCTTCAGACAGTTACCCAGCCTTCAGACAGTTACCCAGCCTTCAGACAGTTACCCAGCCTTCAGACAGTTACCCAGCCTTCAGACAGTTACCCAGCCTTCAGACAGTTACCCAGCCTTCAGACAGTTACCCAGCCTTCAGACAGTTACCCAGCCTTCAGACAGTTACCCAACCTTTAGACAGTTACCCAGCCTTCAGACAGTTACCCAGCCTTACCCAGCCTTCAGACAGTTACCCAGCCTTCAGACAGTTACCCAGCCTTCAGACAGTTACCCAGCCTTACCCAGCCTTCAGACAGTTACCCAGCCTTCAGACAGTTACCCAGCCTTTAGACAGTTACCCAGCCTTACCCAGCCTTCAGACAGTTACCCAGCCTTACCCAGCCTTCAGACAGTTACCCAGCCTTACCCAGCCTTCAGACAGTTACCCAGCCTTCAGACAGTTACCCAGCCTTACCCAGCCTTTAGACAGTTACCCAGCCTTCAGACAGTTACCCAGCCTTCAGACAGTTACCCAACCTTCAGACAGTTACCCAGCCTTCAGACAGTTACTCAGCCTTACCCAGCCTTTAGACAGTTACCCAGCCTTCAGACAGTTACCCAGCCTTCAGACAGTTACCCAGCCTTCAGACAGTTACCCAGCCTTCAGACAGTTACCTAACCTTCAGACAGTTACCCAGCCTTCAGACAGTTACCCAGCCTTTAGACAGTTACCCAGCCTTCAGACAGTTACCCAGCCTTCAGACAGTTACCCAGCCTTCAGACAGTTACCCAGCCTTCAGACAGTTACCCAGCCTTCAGACAGTTAAACAACCTTCAGACAGTTACCCAGCCTTCAGACAGTTACCCAGCCTTCAGACAGTTACCCAGCCTTCAGACAGTTACCCAGCCTTCAGACAGTTACCCAGCCTTCAGACAGTTAAACAACCTTCAGACAGTTACCCAGCCTTCAGACAGTTACCCAGCCTTCAGACAGTTACCCAGCCTTCAGACAGTTACCCAGCCTTCAGACAGTTACCCAGCCTTACCCAGCCTTCAGACAGTTACCCAGCCTTCAGACAGTTACCCAGCCTTCAGACAGTTACCCAGCCTTCAGACAGTTACCCAGCCTTCAGACAGTTACCCAGCCTTCAGACAGTTACCCAGCCTTCAGACAGTTACCCAGCCTTTAGACAGTTACCCAGCCTTACCCAGCCTTCAGACAGTTACCCAGCCTTACCCAGCCTTCAGACAGTTACCCAGCCTTCAGACAGTTACCCTGTCAGGGTTTTCCTGTGGTGAAGTAGAGGAGGACCAAAACGCGGCATGGTTATATTGATTCATGTTTAATTAAAACAGATAAACATGAACACTACAAAACAACAAACGTGGAAAACCCAAAACAGCCCTATCTGGTGCAATACACAGAGACAGGAACAATCACCCACAAACACACAGTGAAACCCAAGCTACCTAAGTATGATTCTCAATCAGAGACTAACTAATGACACCTGCCTCTGATTGAGAACCATACAAGGCCGAAACATAGAAATACCCCAAAACATAGAAAAACAAACATAGACTGCCCACCCAACTCACACCCTGACCATACTAAATAAATACAAAACAAAGGAAATAAAGGTCAGAACGTGACATTCCCCCCCCCCCCCAAAGGTGCGGACTCTGGCCACAAAACCCTGACCTATAGGGGAGGGTCTGGTTGGGCGTCTGTCCGCGGTGGCGGCTCTGGCGCGGGACGCGGACCCCACTTCACCATTGTCTTAGTCCACCTTATAGTCCGCCTCCGTGGCTTCCTAACCATGGCAACTCTTCTCAATGGACAGGCGGGAGGCTCCGGCGGCAGCGCCGGGCAGGCGGGAGGCTCCGGCGGCAGCGCCGGGCAGGCGGGACCACCTGTAGGGAGGAGACAGAGAGACAGCCTGGTGCGTGGAGCTGCCACAGGAACCACCAGGCTGGGGAGACCTTCAGGAGGCTTGGTGTTAGGAGGCACCTGAAGGACCGGGCTGTGGGGGAGCACTGGAGCTCTGGTGCGCAACCTTGGCACCACTTCCCCAGGCTGGACAACTACTCTAGCCCGGACCCTCCAAAGTGCAGGCACAGGTTGAACCGGGCTGTGGGTAAGCACGGGAGATCTAGTGCTTACTACACGCACCTCTCCCTTAGGCTCCACTCCCACATTTGCCCGACACGAGCGGAGCGCAGGCATAGGACGCACTGCACCCTCCCAGCGACCCGGAGACACAGTACGCAGAGCCGGTGCAGGAAACCCTGGACCAAAACTGCGCACCGGCGACCAGACACGCTGAGCAGGCACCATATGCCCTGGCTCGATGCCCACACTCGCATGGCACTTTCGGGGGGCTGACCTATAGCGCACCGGGCTATGGACACGTACTGGCGACACCGTGCGCTTAATCGCATAACACGGTGCCTGACCAGTAATGCGCTGCTTATAATAAGCAAAGGAGTGAGCTCAGGTCTGCTACCTGGCTTAGTACCACACCTCGTCTGCCACCTCTCGTACCTGTCGCACTGCCGTGCTGCCTCCTCATATCGCCGGCTCCTCTCTCCGGCTGCCTCTGCTCTCCTCGCTGCCTCCACCTGTTCCCATGGAAGGCGATCCTTTCCCGCCAGGATCTCCTCCCATGTGTAGCAACCCTTGCCATCCAATACATCGTCCCATGTCCATTCCTCATTGCGCCGCTGTTGCTGTTGCTGCTGTCGTCGCTGTCCTTTACCACGTCGCTTGGTCCTTGGTTGGTAGGTGATTCTGTCAGGGTTTTCCTGTGGTGAAGTAGAGGAGGACCAAAACGCAGCGTGGTTATATTGATTCATGTTTAATAAAAACAGATGAACACTACAAAACAACAAACGTGGAAAACCAAAAACAGCCCTTTCTGGTGCAATACACAGAGACAGGAACAATCACCCACAAACACACAGTGAAACCCAAGCTACCTAAGTATGATTCTCAATCAGAGACTAACTAATGACACCTGCCTCTGATTGAGAACCATACAAGGCCGAAACATAGAAATACCCCAAAACATAGAAAAACAAACATAGACTGCCCACCCAACTCACACCCTGACCATACTAAATAAATACAAAACAAACAGCCTTCAGACAGTTACCCAGCCTTCAGACAGTTACCCAGCCTTCAGACAGTTACCCAGCCTTCAGACAGTTACCCAGCCTTACCCAGCCTTCAGACAGTTACCCAGCCTTCAGACAGTTACCCAGCCTTCAGACAGTTACCCAGCCTTCAGACAGTTACCCAGCCTTCAGACAGTTACCCAGCCTTCAGACAGTTACCCAGCCTTCAGACAGTTACCCAGCCTTCAGACAGTTACCCAGCCTTACCCAGCCTTCAGACAGTTACCCAGCCTTACCCAGCCTTCAGACAGTTACCCAGCCTTCAGACAGTTACCCAGCCTTCAGACAGTTACCCAGCCTTCAGACAGTTACCCAGCCTTCAGACAGTTACCCAGCCTTACCCAGCCTTCAGACAGTTACCCAGCCTTCAGACAGTTACCCAGCCTTACCCAGCCTTTAGACAGTTACCCAGCCTTACCCAGCCTTTAGACAGTTACCTTCAGACAGTTCAGACAGTTACCCAGCCTTAGACAGCCTTCAGACAGTTACCCAGCCTTCAGACAGTTACCCAGCCTTCAGACAGTTACCCAGCCTTCAGACAAAGCCTTCAAACAGTTACCCAGCCTTCAGACAGTTACCCAGTCTTACCCAGCCTTTAGACAGTTACCCAGCCTTCAGACAGTTACCCAGCCTTCAGACAGTTACCCAGCCTTCAAACAGTTACCCAGCCTTCAGACAGTTACCCAGCCTTCAGACAGTTACCCAGCCTTACCTAACCTTCAGACAGTTACCCAGCCTTCAGACAGTTACCCAGCCTTCAGACAGTTACCCAGCCTTCAGACAGTTACCCAGCCTTACCCAGCCTTCAGACAGTTACCCAGCCTTCAGACAGTTACCCAGCCTTCAGACAGTTACCCAGCCTTCAGACAGTTACCCAGCCTTACCCAGCCTTTAGACAGTTACCCAGCCTTACCCAGCCTTTAGACAGTTACCCAGCCTTACCCAGCCTTCAGACAGTTACCCAGCCTTCAGACAGTTACCCAGCCTTACCCAGCCTTTAGACAGTTACCCAGCCTTACCCAGCCTTCAGACAGTTACCCAGCCTTACCCAGCCTTCAGACAGTTACCCAGCCTTCAGACAGTTACCCAGCCTTCAGACAGTTACCCAGCCTTCAGACAGTTACCCAGCCTTACCCAGCCTTCAGACAGTTACCCAGCCTTACCCAGCCTTCAGACAATTACCCAGCCTTACCCAGCCTTCAGACAGTTACCCAGCCTTCAGACAGTTACCCAGCCTTACCCAGCCTTCAGACAGTTACCCAGCCTTCAGACAGTTACCCAGCCTTCAGACAGTTACCCAGCCTTACCCAGCCTTCAGACAGTTACCCAGCCTTACCCAGCCTTCAGACAGTTACCCAGCCTTCAGACAGTTACCCAGCCTTACCCAGCCTTCAGACAGTTACCCAGCCTTCAGACAGTTACCCAGCCTTCAGACAGTTACCCAGCCTTACCCAGCCTTCAGACAGTTACCCAGCCTTACCCAGCCTTCAGACAGTTACCCAGCCTTACCCAGCCTTCAGACAGTTACCCAGCCTTACCCAGCCTTCAGACAGTTACCCAGCCTTCAGACAGTTACCCAGCCTTACCCAGCCTTTAGACAGTTACCCAGCCTTACCCAGCCTTTAGACAGTTACCCAGCCTTACCCAGCCTTCAGACAGTTACCCAGCCTTCAGACAGTTACCCAGCCTTCAGACAGTTACCCAGCCTTCAGACAGTTACCCAGCCTTACCCAGCCTTCAGACAGTTACCCAGCTTACCCAGCCTTCAGACAGTTACCCAGCCTTCAGACAGTTACCCAGCCTTCAGACAGTTACCCAGCCTTCAGACAGTTACCCAGCCTTACCCAGCCTTCAGACAATTACCCAGCCTTACCCAGCCTTCAGACAGTTACCCAGCCTTCAGACAGTTACCCAGCCTTACCCAGCCTTCAGACAGTTACCCAGCCTTACCCAGCCTTCAGACAATACCCAGCCTTCAGACAGTTACCCAGCCTTACCCAGCCTTCAGACAGTTACCCAGCCTTCAGACAGTTACCCAGCCTTAGCCTTCAGACAGTTACCCAGCCTTACCCAGCCTTCAGACAGTTACAGCCTTACCCAGCCTTCAGACAGTTACCCAGCCTTACCCAGCCTTCAGACAGTTACCCAGCCTTCAGACAGTTACCCAGCCTTCAGACAGTTACCCAGCCTTCAGACAGTTACCCAGCCTTACCCAGCCTTCAGACAGTTACCCAGCCTTCAGACAGTTACCCAGCCTTCAGACAGTTACCCAGCCTTACCCAGCCTTCAGACAGTTACCCAGCCTTACCCAGCCTTTAGACAGTTACCCAGCCTTACCCAGCCTTTAGACAGTTACCCAGCCTTACCCAGCCTTCAGACAGTTACCCAGCCTTCAGACAGTTACCCAGCCTTCAGACAGTTACCCAGCCTTCAGACAGTTACCCAGCCTTCAGACAGTTACCCAGCCTTACCCAGCCTTCAGACAGTTACCCAGCCTTACCCAGCCTTCAGACAGTTACCCAGCCTTCAGACAGTTACCCAGCCTTCAGACAGTTACCCAGCCTTACCCAGCCTTCAGACAGTTACCCAGCCTTACCCAGCCTTCAGACAGTTACCCAGCCTTCAGACAGTTACCCAGCCTTACCCAGCCTTCAGACAGTTACCCAGCCTTACCCAGCCTTCAGACAGATACCCAGCCTTACCCAGCCTTCAGACAGTTACCCAGCCTTACCCAGCCTTCAGACAGTTACCCAGCCTTACCCAGCCTTCAGACAGTTACCCAGCCTTCAGACAGTTACCCAGCCTTCAGACAGTTACCCAGCCTTCAGACAGATACCCAGCCTTACCCAGCCTTCAGACAGATACCCAGCCTTACCCAGCCTTCAGACAGATACCCAGCCTTACCCAGCCTTCAGACAGTTACCCAGCCTTACCCAGCCTTCAGACAGTTACCCAGCCTTACCCAGCCTTCAGACAGTTACCCAGCCTTCAGACAGTTACCCAGCCTTACCCAGCCTTCAGACAGTTACCCAGCCTTACCCAGCCTTCAGACAGATACCCAGCCTTACCCAGCCTTCAGACAGTTACCCAGCCTTCAGACAGTTACCCAGCCTTCAGACAGTTACCCAGCCTTACCCAGCCTTCAGACAGTTACCCAGCCTTACCCAGCCTTCAGACAGTTACCCAGCCTTCAGACAGTTACCCAGCCTTACCCAGCCTTCAGACAGTTACCCAGCCTTACCCAGCCTTCAGACAGATACCCAGCCTTACCCAGCCTTCAGACAGTTACCCAGCCTTACCCAGCCTTCAGACAGTTACCCAGCCTTACCCAGCCTTCAGACAGTTACCCAGCCTTCAGACAGTTACCCAGCCTTCAGACAGTTACCCAGCCTTACCCAGCCTTCAGACAGTTACCCAGCCTTCAGACAGTTACCCAGCCTTAAGACAGATACCCAGCCTTACCCAGCCTTCAGACAGTTACCCAGCCTTCAGACAGTTACCCAGCCTTCAGACAGTTACCCAGCCTTACCCAGCCTTCAGACAGTTACCCAGCCTTCAGACAGTTACCCAGTTACCCAGCCTTCAGACAGTTACCCAGCCTTACCCAGCCTTTAGACAGTTACCCAGCCTTACCCAGCCTTCAGACAGTTACCCAGCCTTCAGACAGTTACCCAGCCTTCAGACAGTTACCCAGCCTTCAGACAGTTACCCAGCCTTCAGACAGTTACAGCCTTACCCAGCCTTCAGACAGATACCCAGCCTTACCCAGCCTTCAGACAGTTACCCAGCCTTCAGACAGTTACCCAGCCTTCAGACAGTTACCCAGCCTTACCCAGCCTTCAGACAGTTACCCAGCCTTACCCAGCCTTCAGACAGTTACCCAGCCTTCAGACAGTTACCCAGCCTTACCCAGCCTTCAGACAGTTACCCAGCCTTACCCAGCCTTCAGACAGATACCCAGCCTTACCCAGCCTTCAGACAGTTACCCAGCCTTCAGACAGTTACCCAGCCAGTTACCCAGCCTTCAGACAGATACCCAGCCTTACCCAGCCTTCAGACAGTTACCCAGCCTTCAGACAGTTACCCAGCCTTCAGACAGTTACCCAGCCTTACCCAGCCTTCAGACAGTTACCCAGCCTTACCCAGCCTTCAGACAGTTACCCAGCCTTCAGACAGTTACCCAGACCTTACCCAGCCTTCAGACAGTTACCCAGCCTTACCCAGCCTTCAGACAGATACCCAGCCTTACCAGACAGCCTTCAGACAGTTACCCAGCCTTACCCAGCCTTCAGACAGTTACCCAGCCTTACCCAGCCTTCAGACAGTTACCCAGCCTTCAGACAGTTACCCAGCCTTCAGACAGTTACCCCAGCCTTCAGACAGTTACCCAGCCTTACCCAGCCTTCAGACAGATACCCAGCCTTACCCAGCCTTCAGACAGATACCCAGCCTTACCCAGCCTTCAGACAGTTACCCAGCCTTACCCAGCCTTCAGACAGTTACCCAGCCTTACCCAGCCTTCAGACAGTTACCCAGCCTTACCCAGCCTTCAGACAGTTACCCAGCCTTCAGACAGTTACCTTACCCAGCCTTCAGACAGTTACCCAGCCTTACCCAGCCTTCAGACAGATACCCAGCCTTACCCAGCCTTCAGACAGTTACCCAGCCTTCAGACAGTTACCCAGCCTTCAGACAGTTACCCAGCCTTACCCAGCCTTCAGACAGTTACCCAGCCTTACCCAGCCTTCAGACAGTTACCCAGCCTTCAGACAGTTACCCAGCCTTACCCAGCCTTCAGACAGTTACCCAGCCTTACCCAGCCTTCAGACAGATACCCAGCCTTACCCAGCCTTCAGACAGTTACCCAGCCTTCAGACAGTTACCCAGCCTTCAGACAGTTACCCAGCCTTACCCAGCCTTCAGACAGTTACCCAGCCTTACCCAGCCTTCAGACAGTTACCCAGCCTTCAGACAGTTACCCAGCCTTCAGACAGTTACCCAGCCTTACCCAGCCTTCAGACAGTTACCCAGCCTTCAGACAGTTACCCAGCCTTCAGACAGTTACCCAGCCTTACCCAGCCTTCAGACAGTTACCCAGCCTTCAGACAGTTACCCAGCCTTCAGACAGTTACCCAGCCTTACCCAGCCTTCAGACAGTTACCCAGCCTTCAGACAGTTACCCAGCCTTACCCAGCCTTCAGACAGTTACCCAGCCTTCAGACAGTTACCCAGCCTTCAGACAGTTACCCAGCCTTCAGACAGTTACCCAGCCTTCAGACAGTTACCCAGCCTTCAGACAGTTACCCAGCCTTCAGACAGTTACCCAGCCTTACCCAGCCTTCAGACAGTTACCCAGCCTTACCCAGCCTTCAGACAGTTACCCAGCCTTCAGACAGTTACCCAGCCTTCAGACAGTTACCCAGCCTTACCCAGCCTTCAGACAGTTACCCAGCCTTACCCAGCCTTCAGACAGTTACCCAGCCTTCAGACTTCAGACAGTTACCCAGCCTTCAGACAGTTTACCCAGCCTTCAGACAGTTACCCAGCCTTACCCAGCCTTCAGACAGATACCCAGCCTTACCCAGCCTTCAGACAGTTACCCAGCCTTACCCAGCCTTCAGACAGTTACCCAGCCTTACCCAGCCTTCAGACAGTTACCCAGCCTTCAGACAGTTACCCAGCCTTCAGACAGTTACCCAGCCTTCAGACAGATACCCAGCCTTACCCAGCCTTCAGACAGATACCCAGCCTTACCCAGCCTTCAGACAGATACCCAGCCTTACCCAGCCTTCAGACAGTTACCCAGCCTTACCCAGCCTTCAGACAGTTACCCAGCCTTACCCAGCCTTCAGACAGTTACCCAGCCTTCAGACAGTTACCCAGCCTTACCCAGCCTTCAGACAGTTACCCAGCCTTACCCAGCCTTCAGACAGATACCCAGCCTTACCCAGCCTTCAGACAGTTACCCAGCCTTCAGACAGTTACCCAGCCTTCAGACAGTTACCCAGCCTTACCCAGCCTTCAGACAGTTACCCAGCCTTACCCAGCCTTCAGACAGTTACCCAGCCTTCAGACAGTTACCCAGCCTTACCCAGCCTTCAGACAGTTACCCAGCCTTACCCAGCCTTCAGACAGATACCCAGCCTTACCCAGCCTTCAGACAGTTACCCAGCCTTACCCAGCCTTCAGACAGTTACCCAGCCTTACCCAGCCTTCAGACAGTTACCCAGCCTTACCCAGCCTTCAGACAGTTACCCAGCCTTCAGACAGTTACCCAGCCTTACCCAGCCTTCAGACAGTTACCCAGCCTTCAGACAGTTACCCAGCCTTCAGACAGATACCCAGCCTTACCCAGCCTTCAGACAGTTACCCAGCCTTCAGACAGTTACCCAGCCTTCAGACAGTTACCCAGCCTTCAAACAGTTACCCAGCCTTCAGACAGTTACCCAGCCTTCAGACAGTTACCCAGCCTCTCTTTCCCACAAGCGTTGTATTTGAGAGTCCTGAGTCTGTTAAAAGCTATGATGACAGATTGATAGAACTAGGAAAATATCCATTTTTTTCTGCTGTGCTAATAAAAGTATCTCTGTAATTGTCACACATGTAGCATCTGGCAGAGTTTTTCTGTCCAGAGTTCTTCTGTCCAGAGTTCTTCTGTCCAGAGTTCTTCTGTCCAGAGTTATTCTGTCCAGAGT
>NC_088240.1:944065-946565 GCF_036934945.1 Oncorhynchus masou masou
CCCAGGTCTGACAGAACCTGTGATTAACGGTCAGAGTCCAGGGTCTGACAGAACCTGTGGTTAACGGTCAGAGCCCAGGTCTGACAGAACCTGTGGTTAACGGCCAGAGCCCAGGTCTGACAGAACCTATAGTTAACGGTCAGAGCCCAGGTCTGGCAGAACCTGTGGTTAACGGCCAGAGCCCAGGTCTGGCAGAACCTGTGGTTAACAGTCAGAGCCCAGGGTCTGACAGAACCTGTGGTTAACGGTCAGAGCCCAGGTCAGACAGAACCTGTGATTAACGGTCAGAGCCCAGGTCTGACAGAACCTGTGGTTAACGGTCAGAGCCCAGGTCCGACAGAACCTGTGGTTAACGGTCAGAGCCCAGGTCCGACAGAACCTGTGGTTAACGGGTCAGAGCCCAGGTCCGACAGAACCTGTGGTTAACGGTCAGAGCCCAGATCTGACAGAACCTGTAGTTAACAGTCAGAGCCCAGGTCTGACAGAACCTGTGGTTAACGGGGTCAGAGCCCAGGTCAGACAGAACCTGTGGTTAACGGTCAGAGCCCAGGTCAGACAGAACCTGTGGTTAACGGTCAGAGCCCAGGTCCGACAGAACCTGTGATTAACGGGTCAGAGCCCAGGTCCGACAGAACCTGTGGTTAACGGTCAGAGCCCAGGTCTGACAGAACCTGTGGTTAACGGTCAGAGCCCAGGTCTGACAGAACCTGTGGTTAACGGGTCAGGAGCCCAGGTCTGACAGAACCTGTGGTTAACGGTCAGAGCCCAGGTCTGACAGAACCTGTGGTTAAACGGTCAGAGCCCAGGTCTGACAGAACCTGTGGTTAACGGTCAGAGTCCAGGTCTGACAGAACCTGTGGTTAACGGTCAGAGCCCAGGTCTGACAGAACCTGTGGTTAACGGTCAGAGCCCAGGTCAGACAGAACCTGTGGTTAACGGTCAGAGCCCAGGTCTGACAGAACCTGTGGTTAACGGGTCAGAGCCCAGGTCTGACAGAACCTGTGATTAACGGTCAGAGCCCAGGTCTGACAGAACCTGTGGTTAACGGTCAGAGCCCAGGTCTGACAGAACCTGTGGTTAACGGCCAGAGCCCAGGTCTGACAGAACCTGTGGTTAACGGTCAGAGCCCAGGTCTGACAGAACCTGTGATTAACGGGTCAGAGCCCAGGTCTGGACAGAACCTGTGGTTAACGTCAGAGCCCAGGTCTGACAGAAACCTGTAGTTAACGGTCAGAGCCCAGGTCTGACAGAACCTGTGATTAACGGTCAGAGTCCAGGTCTGACAGAACCTGTGATTAACGGTCAGAGCCCAGGTCTGGACAGAACCTGTGATTAACGGGTCAGAGCCCAGATCTGACAGAACCTGTGGTTAACGGGCCCAGGTCTGACAGAACCTGTGAAGAGACGCATCTAGGTGCTGTTGTAACCCCTCTCTAGTGGGGGAGACAGCAGACCCTCTTTAGTGGGAGACAGCAGCACCAGGTCATCTGGTACAGCAGACACTTGATTTCAGTGTTGTGTCGGGTGATACCAGGTGCTGTTGATTCTTCTGATGTTTTTGCCAATTCATTGTGTGTTTGGATTGCTCCAGTGTTTCCCCATATTGAAGGCATATTATTGTTGTCTGGTTCTCTGTGTTTTTGATTAGATATATTTCTCAATGACTTTCTTAGATTTTCGCAATCATTATCAAACCATTTTTCATTATCTGTTATTTCTGGGTTGCTCTTATGTTTTTTAAATTAGCCAAGGAGGCTAATTCTATCAGATTTAAAGTTTATGAGCCTACCGGGTGGCAATAGGGTTAAGGGCGCTGTACTTCAGCGCCAGCTGTGCCATTAGGAGACCCTGGGTTGCGCCTAGGCTGGTCGCAACTGGAGGTCTGTGGGATGACGCACAATTGGCCTAGCGTCATCTGGGTTAGGGAGGGCTTGGCTGGCAGGGATGTCCTTGTCTCATTGCACACCAGCGACTCCTGTGGCGGGCGGGCGCAGTGCACGCTAACTAAGGTTGCCAGGTGCACGGTGTTTCCTCTGGACATTGGTGCGGCTGGCTTCCGGGTTGGACCGCGTCTTGTTTGGGTTGTGTATTGGAGGACGATGACTTTCAACCTTCTTCTCTCCCGAGGCCCATACGGGAGCTGTAGCGATGAGACAAGATAGTAGTTACTAAACAATTGGACACCATGAAATTGGGAGAAAAAGGGGTAAAATAAAAATAAAGTTGATGTTCCAAACAGCCATATTTACACCTTCATTGCTGTAGGAGAATGTTAAGGCTAAACAGTTGTCTAGGAGGCATTGTTTTTTTTGGCTACGAATTGCTTTACTGTGGTCTGGAGAGAGGTGTTAGTGGGCTGACTGTGAAGGCTCTGAGAGACTCTGGGTTGGTCTGAGAGAGGTGTTCGTGGGCTGACTGTGAAGGCTCTGAGAGACTCTGGGTTGGTCTGGCAGAGGTGTTAGTGGCCTGACTGTGAAGGGTCTGAGAGACTCTGGGTTGG
>NC_088240.1:951565-960163 GCF_036934945.1 Oncorhynchus masou masou
CACTACCAGGTGGGTGGTATAGAGGAGACGGACCCACTGGTTGTCCTCTAGGTTACAGAGAGCTGGTAGTCCCATCCTCCACACTACCAGGTGTGAAACAGGGAAGGAACTCAGGGGGTATGCTAATTAGGTATAGAGCAGACCTAACTCCACTGAGAGGAGTAAAAGAGTAACATGACCATACACATGGTTATCAGATGTTATTTTGAGTGAATCAAAATGCTTCCTGCTTCTAGTTCTGACAGTGCAGTAATATCTAACATGTAATCTAACAATTCCACAACAACTACTTAATATACACAAATCTAAAGGGACGGAATAAGAATATGTACATATAAATATATGGTTGAGAGATGGTCGTGAGCGGCATAGGTAAGGTGCGATAGATGGTATACAATACAGTATTTACACATGAGATGAGTAATGT
Source organism: Oncorhynchus masou masou (assembly GCF_036934945.1). NCBI lineage: Eukaryota > Metazoa > Chordata > Actinopteri > Salmoniformes > Salmonidae > Oncorhynchus > Oncorhynchus masou. The sequence goes on from NC_088240.1 coordinate 951,993, forward strand.
AAGACATGTAAACATTATTAAAGTGGCATTATTAAAATTGACTAGTGTTCCATTCATTAAAGTGGCCAGTGATTTGAGTCTGTATGTAGAAGCCTCTCTGTGTTAGTGATGGCTGTTTAGCAGTCTGATTACCTTGAGATAGAAGCTCTGGAGAGCCTGGCGGTTGAGGGCGGTGCAGTTGCCGTACCAGGCGGTGATACAGCCCGACAGGATGCTCTCAATTGTGCATCTGTAAAAGTTTGTGAGGGTTTTAGGTGACAAGCCAAATCTCTTCAGCCTCCTGAGTTTGAAGAGGCGCTGTTGTGCCTTCTTCACCACACTGTCTGAGTGGGTGGACCATTTCAGTGTGTCCGTGATGTGTATGTCGAGGTACCTAAAACTTTTCACCTTCTCCACTGCTGTCCCGTTGATGTGGATAGGGGGTGCTCCCTCTGCTGTTTCCTGAAGTCCACGATCATCTCCTTTGTTTTGTTGACGTTGAGTGAGAGGTTGTTTTCCTGACTCATCGCCAAGGCTTTGAAGACTTATGTAAATAAGGCATCTGTTTTTTTGTTTGTAATAAATTTGCAACAATGGCTAAAAAAGCTGTCTTCACTTTGTCATTACGGGATATTTTGTGTAGATTGATGAGGAAAACGTGATGACAACATTTTAGCACAAGGCTGTAACGTAACAAGATGTGGAAAAGGTTAAGAAAACTGTATGTGACCGAATGCACTGTATGTGTAACTGACACACACACACACACACACACACACACACACACACACACACACACACACACACACACACACACACACACACACACACACACACACACACACACACACACACACACACGTTCATGTTTACCCTGTCAGTGACTACACCCCATCTCTACCCTGTCAGTGACTACACCCCATCTCTCCTGTCAGTGACTACACCCCATCTCTCCCCTGTCAGTGACTACACCCCATCTCTACCCTGTCAGTGACTACACCCCATCTCTCCCTGTCAGTGACTACACCCCATCTCTCCCCTGTCAGTGACTACACCCCATCTCTCCCTGTCAGTGACTACACCCCATCTCTACCCTGTCAGTGACTACACCCATCTCATGTCTGTCAGTGACTACACCCATCTCTACCCTGTCAGTGACTACACCCCATCTCTACCCCGTCAGTGACTACACCCATCTCATGTCTGTCAGTGACTACACCCCATCTCTCCCCTGTCAGTGACTACACCCCATCTCTCCCCTGTCAGTGACTACACCCCATCTCTCCCTGTCAGTGACTACACCCCATCTCATGTCTGTCAGTGACTACACCCCATCTCTACCCTGTCAGTGACTACACCCCATCTCTACCCTGTCAGTGACTACACCCCATCTCTACCCTGTCAGTGACTACACCCCATCTCTACCCTGTCAGTGACTACACCCCATCTCTACCCTGTCAGTGACTACACCCCATCTCTCCCTGTCAGTGACTACACCCCATCTCTCCCCTGTCAGTGACTACACCCCATCTCTACCCTGTCAGTGACTACACCCCATCTCTACCCTGTCAGTGACTACACCCCATCTCTACCCTGTCAGTGACTACACCCCATCTCTACCCTGTCAGTGACTACACCCCATCTCTCCCTGTCAGTGACTACACCCCATCTCATGTCTGTCAGTGACTACACCCCATCTCTACCCTGTCAGTGACTACACCCCATCTCTACCCTGTCAGTGACTACACCCCATCTCTACCCTGTCAGTGACTACACCCCATCTCTACCCTGTCAGTGACTACACCCCATCTCTACCCTGTCAGTGACTACACCCCATCTCTCCCCTGTCAGTGACAACACCCCATCTCATATCTGTCAGTGACTACACCCCATCTCTACCCTGTCAGTGACTACACCCATCTCATGTCTGTCAGTGACTACACCCCATCTCATGTCTGTCAGTGACTACACCCCATCTCTCCCCTGTCAGTGACAACACCCCATCTCTATCCTGTCAGTGACAACACCCCATCTCATGTCTGTCAGTGACTACACCCCATCTCTACCCTGTCAGTGACTACACCCATCTCTACCCTGTCAGTGACTACACCCCATCTCTACCCTGTCAGTGACAACACCCCATCTCATGTCTGTCAGTGACTACACCCCATCTCTACCCTGTCAGTGACTACACCCATCTCTACCCTGTCAGTGACTACACCCCATCTCTCCCCTGTCAGTGACAACACCCCATCTCTACCCTGTCAGTGACAACACCCCATCTCATGTCTGTCAGTGACGACACCCCATCTCATGTCTGTCAGTGACGACACCCCATCTCATGTCTGTCAGTGACTACACCCATATCTCCCCTGTCAGTGACAACACCCCATCTCTACCCTGTCAGTGACTACACCCCATCTCTACCCTGTCAGTGACGACACCCCATCTCTACCCTGTCAGTGACTACACCCCATCTCTACCCTGTCAGTGACTACACCCATCTCATGTCTGTCAGTGACTACACCCCATCTCTACCCTGTCAGTGACTACACCCCATCTCTCCCCTGTCAGTGACAACACCCCATCTCTACCCTGTCAGTGACTACACCCCATCTCTACCCTGTCAGTGACTACACCCCATCTCTACCCTGTCAGTGACTACACCCATCTCATGTCTGTCAGTGACTACACCCCATCTCTACCCTGTCAGTGACTACACCCATCTCATGTCTGTCAGTGACTACACCCCATCTCTACCCTGTCAGTGACTACACCCATCTCATGTCTGTCAGTGACAACACCCCATCTCTACCCTGTCAGTGACTACACCCCATCTCTAACCTGTCAGTGACAACACCCCATCTCTAACCTGTCAGTGACAACACCCCATCTCTCCCTGTCAGTGACAACACCCCATCTCTACCCTGTCAGTGACTACACCATCTCTACCCTGTCAGTGACTACACCCCATCTCTACCCTGTCAGTGACTACACCCATCTCATGTCTGTCAGTGACTACACCCCATCTCTACCCTGTCAGTGACTACACCCCCATCTCTACCCTGTCAGTGACTACACCCCATCTCTCCCCTGTCAGTGACTACACCCCATCTCTACCCTGTCAGTGACTACACCCATCTCATGTCTGTCAGTGACTACACCCCATCTCATGTCTGTCAGTGACTACACCCCATCTCTACCCCATCAGTGATCTGCTCCACATCTCCCCGAGCAGCAGCCTGGTCTCTGATCTGTTTTGTAGTGCGGCAGGAGTTGGCAAGATGGCACAAACCTGAGACAAGACCACCCGGAAGGTGCCTTCCCTGCAGGTGAACATGCCCTGTCGGGACCTGGGTCTACGTGTGGCAACCGTTGTGCAGAGACTCAATGTGGAGCAGAACGCCCGTCTCCTGTCTCACCATCCCCAGAAAGGAGCAGCTGGTGCTGGGTGAGAAGGGGAGGGGAACACCAGGAAGGGGATGTGAGGATTCCAGCGTGCCAGATGGGTGCTGATTATTGGGGAAACAGGGCTAGAGACACCATCAGACCCATTAAGCTTATTAAGGGACCCTGGGGGCCCATATTAGCGCCCATAAGCAGAATCCAATTGAAAAATGGAACAGAAGAGACAATTCTCTAACTGTCTTTGGCCTGAGGGGAGGGGAGGGGGGACAAGTGTTTCTATGACCATGTTTTATTTACGGGGGGGAGTTAGGCAAGCTCATTGAAAAGTTATACTTCTCATCAACTTGCGAGTTTTAAAAATCAGAGGATTTGGATTCAAACTTTTGTCTCTGCTCATTGGATATTTGCGAGAGAGAGAGAGAGAGAGAAAGAGAGAGAGAGAGAGAGAGAGAGAGAGAGAGAGAGAGAGAGAGAGAGGAGAGGTGAGATGCATTTCCTATTACACTGTGACAAATAGTCAGACCTAAGAGAATATTTCTTTCCCAAAATTATAATTCAATACAAAGACCTTGAAACTATAAAAGATGAAGAAAAAATCTAATATTTATTGGGTGAAAAGCCAAAATGTGCAGTTCTGGCAGCCAAATATGTGTCCTCCTGCCACAACCTGAGGGACAGCCAGTGAAAAGTCAAAGTCATGTCGATAATATTTCCCATCTTGTTTTGTGTTACATACCAGGTCATGTAACCTCTCTTTACAGGTGTGGTTACCTCTCTTTACAGGTGTGGTTACCTCTCTTTACAGGTGTGGTTACCTCTCTTTACAGGTGTGGTGACCTCTTTACAGGTGTGGTGACCTCTCTTTACAGGTGTGGTTACCTCTCTTTACAGGTGTGGCTATCTCTCTTTACCGGTGTGGTGATCTCTCTTTACAGGTGTGGTGACCTCTTTACAGGTGTGGTTACCTCTCTTTTACAGGTGTGGTGACCTCTCTTTACAGGTGTGGTGACCTCTCTTTACAGGTGTGGTTACCTCTCTTTACAGGTGTGGTTACCTCTCTTTACAGGTGTGGTTACCTCTCTTTACAGGTGTGGTTACCTCTCTTTACAGGTGTGGTTACCTCTTTTACAGGTGTGGTTATCTCTCTTTACCGTGTGTGATCTCTCTTTACAGGTGTGGTGACCTCTTTACAGGTGTGGTTACCTCTCTTTACAGGTGTGGTGACCTCTCTTTACAGGTGTGGTGACCTCTCTTTACAGGTGTGGTTACCTCTCTTTACAGGTGTGGTTACCTCTCTTTACAGGTGTGGTGACCTCTCTTACAGGTGTGGTGACCTCTCTTTACAGGTGTGGTGACCTCTCTTACAGGTGTGGTTATCTCTCTTTACCGGTGTGGTGATCTCTCTTTACAGGTGTGGTTATCTCTCTTTACCGGTGTGGTGACCTCTTTTACAGGTGTGGTGACCTCTCTTTACAGGTGTGGTGACCTCTCTTTACAGGTGTGATGACCTCTCTTTACAGGTGTGGTTCCCTCTCTTTACAGGTGTGGTGACCTCTCTTTACAGGTGTGGTTATCTCTCTTTACAGGTGTGGTGACCTCTTTTACAGGTGTGGTTATCTCTCTTTACCGGTGTGGTGACCTCTCTTTACAGGTGTGGTGACCTCTCTTTACAGGTGTGGTGACCTCTCTTTACAGGTGTGATGACCTCTCTTTACAGGTGTGGTTCCCTCTTTACAGGTGTGGTGACCTCTCTTTTACAGGTGTGGTGACCTCTCTTTACAGGTGTGGTTACCTCTTTTACAGGTGTGGTGACCTCTCTTTACAGGTGTGGTTACCTCTCTTTACAGGTGTGGTTCCCTCTCTTTACAGGTGTGGTTCCCTCTCTTTACAGGTGTGGTGACCTCTCTTTACAGCTGTGGTTCCCTCTCTCTTTACAGGTGTGGTGACCTCTCTTTACAGGTGTGGTTCCCTCACTTTACAGGTGTGGTTCCCTCTCTTTACAGGTGTGGTTACCTCTCTTTACAGGTGTGGTGACCTCTTTACAGGTGTGGTTACCTCTCTTTACAGGTGTGGTTACCTCTCTTTACAGGTGTGGTGATCTCTCTTTACAGGTGTGGTTACCTCTCTTTACAGGTGTGGTTACCTCTCTTTACAGGTGTGGTTACCTCTCTTACAGGTGTGGTTACTTCTCTTTACAGGTGTGGTTACCTTTCTTTACAGGTGTGGTTACCTTTCTTTACAGGTGTGGTGACCTCTCTTTACAGGTGTGGTTACCTCTCTTTACAGGTGTGGTTACCTCTCTTTACAGGTGTGGTGACCTCTCTTTACAGGTGTGGTTACCTTTCTTTACAGGTGTGGTTACTTCTCTTTACAGGTGTGGTTACCTCTCTTTACAGGTGTGGTTACTTCTCTTTACAGGTGTGGTTACCTCTCTTACAGGTGTGGTGACCTCTCTTTACAGGTGTGGTTACCTCTCTTTACAGTTGTGGTTACTTCTCTTTACAGGTGTGGTTACCTCTTTTTACAGGTGTGGTTACTTCTCTTTACAGGTGTGGTTACCTCTCTTTACAGTTGTGGTTACTTCTCTTTACAGGTGTGGTTACCTCTCTTTACAGTTGTGGTTACTTCTCTTTACAGGTGTGGTTACCTCGCTTTACAGGTGTGGTTACTCTCTTTACAGGTGTGGTTATCTCTTTACCGGTGTGGTGATCTCTTTTACAGGTGTGGTGACCTCTCTTACAGGTGTGGTTACCTCTCTTACAGGTGTGGTGACCTCTCTTTACAGGTGTGGTGACCTCTCTTTACAGGTGTGGTTACCTCTCTTTACAGGTGTGGTTACATTTACATTTACATTACATTTAAGTCATTTAGCAGACGCTCTTATCCAGAGCGACTTACAAATTGGTGAATTCACCTTCTGACATCCAGTGGAACAGCCACTTTACAATAGTGCATCTAAGTCATTAAGGGGGGGGGTGAGAAGGATTACTTATCCTATCCTAGGTATTCCTTGAAGAGGTGGGGTTTCAGGTGTCTCCCGGAAGGTGGTGATTGACTCCGCTGTCCTGGCGTCGTGAGGGAGTTTGTTCCACCATTGGGGGCCAGAGCAGCGAACAGTTTTGACTGGGCTGAGCGGGAACTGTACTTCCTCAATGGCAGGGAGGCGAGCAGGCCAGAGGAGGATGAACGCAGTGCCCTTGCTTGGGTGTAGGGCCTGATCAGAGCCTGGAGGTACTGCGGTGCCGTTCCCCTCACAGCTCCGTAGGCAAGCACCATGGTCTTGTAGCGGATGCGAGCTTCAACTGGAAGCCAGTGGAGAGCGGAGGAGCGGGGTGACGTGAGAGAACTTGGGAAGGTTGAACACCAGACGGGCTGCGGCGTTCTGGATGAGTTGTAGGGGTTTAATGGCACAGGCAGGGGAGCCCAGCCAACAGCGAGTTGCAGTAATCCAGACGGGAGATGACAAGTGCCTGGATTAGGACCTGCGCCGCTTCCTGGGTGAGGCAGGGTCGTACTCTGGATGTTGTAGAGCATGAACCTACAGGAACGGGCCACCGCCATGATGTTGGTTGAGAACGACAGGGTGTTGTCCAGGATCACGCCAAGGTTCTTAGCGCTCTGGGAGGAGGACACAGTGGAGTTGTCAACCGTGATGGCGAGATCATGGAACGGGCAGTCCTTCGGGAGGAAGAGCAGCTCCGTCTTGCCGAGGTTCAGCTTGAGGTGGTGATCCGTCATCCACACTGATATGTCTGCCAGACATGCAGAGATGCGATTCGCCACCTGGTCATCAGAAGGGGGAAAGGAGAAGATTAATTGTGTGTCGTCTGCATAGCAATGATAGGAGAGACCATGTGAGGTTATGACAGAGCCAAGTGACTTGGTGTATAGCGAGAATAGAGAGGGCCTAGAACAGAGCCCTGGGGACACCAGTGGTGAGAGCGCGTGGCGAGGAGACAGATTCTCGCCACGCCACCTGGTAGGAGCGACCTGTCAGGTGGACGCAATCCAAGCGTGGGCCGCGCGGAGATGCCCAACTCGGAGAGGGTGGAGAGGAGGATCTGATGGTTCACAGTATCGAAGGCAGCCGATAGGTCTAGAAGGATGAGAGCAGAGGAGAGAGAGTTAGCTTTAGCAGTGCGGAGCGCCTCCGTGATGCAGAGAAGAGCAGTCTCAGTTGAATGACTAGTCTTGAAACCTGACTGATTTGGATCAAGAAGGTCATTCTGAGAGAGATAGAGGGAGAGCTGGCCAAGGACGGCACGTTCAAGAGTTTTGGAGAGAAAAGAAAGAAGGGATACTGGTCTGTAGTTGTTGACATCGGAGGGATCGAGTGTAGGTTTCTTCAGAAGGGGTGCAACTCTCGCTCTCTTGAAGACGGAAGGGACGTAGCCAGCGGTCAGGGATGAGTTGATGAGCGAGGTGAGGTAAGGGAGAAGGTCCCCGGAAATGGTCTGGAGGAGAGAGGAGGGGATAGGGTCGAGCGGGCAGGTTGTTGGGCGGCCGGCCGTCACAAGAAGCGAGATTTCATCTGGAGAGAGGGGAGAAAGAGGTCAGAGCACAGGGTAGGGCAGTGTGAGCAGAACCAGCGGTGTCGTTTGACTTAGCAAACGAGGATCGGATGTCGTCGACCTTCTTTTCAAAATGGTTGACGAAGTCATCTGCAGAGAGGGAGGAGGGGGGAGGGGGGAGGAGGATTCAGAAGGGAGGAGAAGGTGGCAAAGAGCTTCCTAGGGTTAGAGGCAGATGCTTGGAATTTAGAATTTAGAGTGGTAGAAGGTGGC